>NC_068429.1:11329378-11629378 GCF_023373465.1 Oncorhynchus keta
AAATAAAAAGGAATATGTTTGCATCGTTCTGAAAATATCTTTGGTGTCAAAAGAGCTCAAGTAGGACTGTGAACATCTGGCGTCAGTAAAGCTAAATGCAAAAAGCTAAATGCAAAACGGTATACCAGTACCCTATTAGAATCAAATACATTTTTGGTTACATGCTTCGTAAACAACAGGTGTAGACTAACAGTGAAATGCTTATCAAATGTATTTATTCATATAGCCCTTCGTACATCAGCTGATATCTCAAAGTGCTGTACAGAAACCCAGCCTAAAACCCCAAACAGCAAGCAATGCAGGTGTATGGGCCCTTCCCAAGGTATAAATACACGATGAGAAACGATAACTTGGCTCTATACACGGGGTACCAGTACCGAGTCTGTGCAGGGGTACGAGGTAATTGAGGTAGATACAGTATGTACATATAGGTAGAGATAAAGTGACTAGGCAACAGGATAGATAATAAACAGTAACAGCAGCGTATGTGATGAATCAAAAGAGTTTGTTCAAAAAGAGTAAATGAAGATAGTTAAATAGTTAACCAATAACTACCCATACCCTACCCATACCCTACCCAACTATTTTGTAGTCTTATGGCTTGGGGGTAGAATCTGCTCAGGGTCCTGTTGGTTCCAGACTCGGTGCATCAATACCACTTGCCGTTAGGTAGCAGAGAGTACAGTCTATGACTTGGGTAGCTGGAGTCTTTGGCTATTTTTAGGGCCTTCCTCTGACACAACCTGGTTTAGAGGTCCTGGATGGCAGGAAGCTTGGCCCCAGTGATGTACTGGGCAATAGACACTGCCCTCTGTCGCACCTTGCGGTTGGATGCGAAGCAGTTGCCATGCCAAGTGGTGATGCAGCCAGTAAAGATGCTCTCAATGGTAAGCTGTAAAACTTTTTGAGGATCTGATGGCCCATGCCAAATATTTTCAGCCTCCTGAGGGGGCTGTGTGTGTGGACCATGATAATTCCTTAGTGATGTGGACAATGAGGAACTTGAAGCTCTCAACCTTATCCAATACTGCCCGGTTGATGTGGATGGGGGGCGTGCTCGGCCCTCCGTTTCCTGTAGTCCACGATAAGCTCCTTTGTCTCGCTGTCGTTTTAGGGAGAGATTGTTGTCCTGGAACCATACTGCCAGGGCGTCAGTAATCAGGTCGTGTCGTCAGAAAACGTAATGATGGTGTTGAAGGAGTGTGCAGCCACGCGGTCGTGGGTGAACAGTGAGCATAAGAAGGGACTAAGCACGCACCCCTGTTTGGCCATCCTATAAATGAATCTGAAAAACCTTTTGGGGTTCTAAAAATTGCCACACAGGGGAAACCTTTCCAGTTCAAAAAGGTTACTTGAGGAACTTCTGAAAGGGTCTTCGAGGAACCACGGTGTAAAGATTCAAACTGGAACCTTTTTGTGATGGGAGGGTTTACATTTTCTACCTTTTTAATAATATATTGTAGAGGTGGCAGCCTATAAGAAGATTAGAGGAGTGGCTTATTAGAGGCGTGGTGCTCACATAGTTATTTTTGGCCACCCATGAGAGTAAATGTCATGTCATGTTAAGTTTGTACACTGCAATTATTCAATTTTCCTTTAATATTTTTGCATATTTCATTCTAATACAATATTAATATTGTTGATTACAAATATTAATAAAGTGGTAATTATTCCAATTTTAGGATTTGCACAGGCTCTTGAGGAACTAATACACCGCTGTAAGCCCCATTGAAGCTATACAACAGTCATAGTTTAACCTTCACGTGATGGCAATACAACAGAACAGATTAACAGGAATTATTACATGTCAATCAATCAAATTTAATTTAAAAAGCCCTTCTTACAGCTGCTGATGTCACAAAGTGCTGTACAGAAACCCATCCTAAAACCACAAACAGCAAGCAATGCAGGTGTAGAAGCACGGTGGCTAGGAAAAACTTCCTAGAAAGGCCGGTACCTAGGAAGAAACCTAGATAGGAACCAGGCTATGAGGGGTTCCTAATAACTCCCTGACAGCACTTACTTTCATACCAGCCTGTATCTTTATCAGTGTGAATTAATACAAGAGAAGGACCTAGATACAATATGTGCTTTATGACACACATCTAGTGCTGCAGTGCATATACTCATAGATATTTACTCCAACGGCCACTGCCACTACTGGGTCCAGTAAAATCCATACCAAGGCCCTTATTCATAAAGTGTCTCACAGTAGGAGAGTCTGATTTAGGATCAGGTTTTCCCTGTCTGTGAAATCTTTATTTATTATGATCTAAAAGGCTAAACTGATCCTAGATCAGCACTTCTACTCTGAGATCCTTTATGAATACCTCCACTCCTTTAAACATCAATAATTTTCCAATTTGCATAAAGCAATATTCTGGCTCAAAGATCTGCAAATAGGTACGGTATATCACCAGTGGTAATGGTTTGTTGAGTCAATGTAGTGTGCAGCTGAGAACACATTGGGTCCTGTTTCAGCACTTCACCACTGAATATTACCTTCCATGGCTGTTAACCTGACATGTTCCCACATAAAAGGTTATATTTACTTCTATCTGAGAATAGAAATGTCTTGGAAGCACTGTCCCTGGTCTCTCTGTACTGAATGTACAAACATTCTGGAGCCTGTTGTGTAACCGTTTTACTGTTAGAAGGTTCTCCCCTCACAAAATCACAGTGGTAAAAAAAACCTAACATTTTTCATATACACCCAAGTACTTAATGCAAGTATGAAAACATCAGAGCAACTCTCAGATAAAGGCAATGTCAATTACTGTAACTTATGTATCAAATCAAATCAAATCAAATCAAATCAAATTTATTTATATAGCCCTTCGTACATCAGCTGATATCTCAAAGTGCTGTATGGGGACAAATAGAATCCCATCTGCTAGAAAAGGCATGTTATCACAATATGTTACAGTTCATCTAATAGGAACGTTTGCCTACTTTATGATTGTTTGACCCTTGAAAAGTGCATTCAGACATGGAGAAAAGTCAACAGTGTGTTGCTGGTATACTAGTACTGTCTCTTTAAGATCAGGCTTACTGCTGCTCCATGTCTCTGACCACTACAGCTGCTGTTATTGTTGTTGGACACTTGTCTTCAGTGTGAGCCCAAGGCACTGTGGGATACCAAGACCTGTCTTCACTTTCAAGGTCTTCCCAACACTCCTTGTCCTAACAGTCTTTTGATGTCTTTAAATGTTGCTGAATCTCTTTGCTAAAAATTCACACGGGAACTTTAATATTGTCTAATAATTCTCTTTGATTATATTCCAGTTCAAACTACTGAATATTTGCGGTAGATGGTATGATAATATTATTTTCACTTTCCCATGCTATTAAACGATTATAGTAATAACCTAAGGTTTCTACAATAAATCCCTTACGCCTGTATGTGCAAGAACAATATAATTGTGGTCATTTTCTACAGTTTAACTGGTTTTGTTATAGGTTCAATATCTACTAGTTTTATGCCAATGACACAGATGGAGCATACTGTAAAATTGCTATGAATGACTTTGGCTTCTACTTTCAGCCTTAGTGTTCTTCATTGTTCAGCACAATATTTAGGACTTAGAGAGAATGGGGGAAAATGTAGTCTTACGAATTCCTGTTTATGGATGATGTTTCTCTTGTCTGTTTGCCCAGCACTTGTTTATTCAACATACAAATGCACAAGTTCTCTTTGTCTAGACATTCTAAGTCTTCGACTTTTAGAATAAGTATACAAACATGCAATATACTGTTTATACAGTATAAATCATTAAAATAAACCGACAGTCCTTTTTGTTCTGCTCCTGTGTCATTTTCTAATGATGTAAACCAAGCTCTTATATCAAAGATTGTTTCCCATGGTATTTAATCTTAGAGATGTACTAAAATATATGGCCTGTAATTTCCCCTATCAACCGATGTTGTAGTTTAGGAAAAGGAAACTCATTTCTCAATTGAACACAGTAAGGAAAAATGTAATTGAATAAATAGTTTGGGTTGCGGAGTCTCATTTGTATCAATCAATGAATCAAATGTATTTATAAAGCCCTTTTTACACCAGCAGATGTCACAAAGTGCTCTGTAGAAACCCATTCTAAAACGCAAAGCAGCAAGCAAAACAGATGCATAGATCCGATATTCTATGTTCATTCAGGCTAATCTGAGACTCTTAAAGCGGCAATCAGCAGTGAAAACAATAACAAATCGGAATCCCTGCCCCTGTTTCAGTAAAAAAGCTGAGGGATGGGGCTGGACATTTTTTACCACTCTCAAATTCATAAACAGAGCTATGGATGCAAGGACTGACCATCCATGATATCAACATGATAGTTTTAACCATGTTTTGAGTCTATAAAGTGGGTTCTAAAGGGTGTGACTGTTGAACTAAGCTCATGAGGAATTTACAAGTTATATTCTTCAAGAATCAATGGGTGCACATAGTTAATTTATGAGTCCAAAAATGTCTGATTGCGCCTTTAAAGCTGTTTAGTTTCAGATTTTACATTTCTTTACTTCGAAATTGTTTGAGAGAAATCAGAATAATAACTTTTTTCTTGGCTTATGAAGTCAAACTTTTCTGCCCAGGCAATCCTTGCAAGTTATTATTTGTATGTGTAGGCCTCTGTGTGTGTGTGTGTGTGTGTGTGTGTGTGTGTGTGTGTGTGTGTGTGTGTGTGTGTGTGTGTGTGTGTGTGTGTGTGTGTGTGTGTGTGTGTGTGTGTGTGTGTGTGTGTGTGTGTGTGTGTGTGTGGAGAAAGAGGAAGTGAGAGAGAGAGCGAAAGAGCGAGAAAGATAGAGAGAGAGCGAGAGAGCAAGCGAGAGAGCGCGCGAGCGAGAGAGAAGGCGACCTCACCCAAGGTGGAAGTGACATCTAGTGGATAAAGACAATAACTACGCTCATGTAAATATTAAATCAATAACAAGACAGAAACAAATGTGTGCCTTGACGTCAGACAGACCTCAGACAAAACACAATAACTGCTAATCCTTATTGTAAAGTCTATGGTTATTACACCTTCTAAATGTAATTTATATTGGGCTATATGGCAGTTCAGACAAATGCCAGATGGGCTGGTCCATCTTTAGCCCAGTGGGCCTGTCTTAATTGGGGCTTTTAGCGCAAAATGATCATTGTTTGACTGAAAATGGGCTGGTGTGTTAGACATGCCTGGGCTGATTTCTGGTCCCAAATTGCATTTGCTTAAGTCCTGCATTTGAATTGAATTGAGTTTATTTTGGGTAACAGACATATAAAACAAAATGCACAATGTGGACCCAGAGGATATCACTTGAAAGTGTTAATTAAAACGCTTGTTTCCAAAGTGGTCCTTGATGGTAAAAACAATAACACATAATGATTAAAAGACAAGACAAAACTACAAACAACCATAAATACATTCATTTATATTGACATTCTAAAAAAGTCCCACTAGTCACTGCACTTCTCCCTAACCTCAAAAATCAACCCTATTCATTTCACATTAAATACACCTGACCAGCAGTAGGGCCACAAGGGTCAGTGGAGTGGTTTCTCTTACTTAGACAACCTTGTCCAAATTAAAAACTTTGCCTGCTTTTTAAAGCAATTTTTATTTCTTATATGCTTGATCTCCAAGGGAAGGCTATTCCATAGACAAATGCCTGTATGGAAAAACGTACTCCTCGCAGTACTGTTTACTCTTGGGATTTTACAAGACATAACACTACTGTAGCTCTGGTTTTGTGACTGTGTTGGTTATAGACCAATGTCATCAATGTCGTTTTTCATGTAACCTGGGGCGCGATCATTTTAGATGTCAAACATATGATTAAGTTTAAGTTGGTCCACTCTGGCAACAAGCCCACCTCCCGGAACTCCTGTACCCCTATGTGGGTTCTAGGGGAGACATTCAGCATATACCTGATAGCATTATTTTGCCTGACCTGCATTCACCTTTTCAGCTTTTTTGATGGCCCACTATACCAAGCAGAGCAGGCATAATCAAAATGGCACTGAATCAAGGTTGAGACAAGCAGTTTCTTAACTTTAATGTTGAAATATCTAGAGTTACGATGTAAAAATTTCAATTTGTTTGCCATTTTAGAAATAATCTTAGCAGCAATCAGGTCTCCAGAAAGGGATTGATCTAGGGACACACAAAGATTAGATACACTTGTTTTATACGCAATCTCCTTGCCTGCACAGTTTACTGTTATCTTGTCAGCCCAAAACTGACATTAGTTTTTACCAAATGTAGTGACAATTTGTTGTCAGACAACCGATCTCTAACAAAATGCAATTCCTTAGTCAAGGTCTCCTCTGTGTAAACTATATTATTCCCTCATACCAGTATGGCTGAATCATCAGCATAAAGCAGGAGTTTGAACTACTATACCTGGCATATCATTAGTGTATAGAATAAATAAGAGAGGCCCTAAAATAGATCCCTGTGGTACTCCACAGGATATTTCTTTGGCCTCTGACAGAACATCACATTACATACTTGTGTTCTGTTGATCAGATAAGACCTAAACCAATTCACTGTTACATTGTTTAGACCCATGCATTTAATTTACATCAGGAGAATATCATGGTCTGCAGTGTCAAAAGCTTTCTGCAAGTCTAACATGAACATACCTGTATAGTTCCCCTTCTCACTTTCCTGCTTAATGTGGTCAAAAAGGTAGACAAGGCAAGTAATCTGTTGAATGGACTGTTCTAAAGCCAGATTGGAGTTCATAAAGAAGTTTGTGCTCAAGAAGGTATCCCTCAAGTTGATTAAAAAACGAATCTCAACAACTTTGTATAAGGTGCTGAGGATCGACACAGGCCTGTAGTTTCCTACATTTGTTCTACTGCTCTTCTTGTGGAGCGGAACCACCCGGGCTGTTTTGAGATCCTTGGGAAATGTACCACTACTAATAGAAAGGTTTACAATATGCGTTATCATTTTCGAGGTGACACAAGGCACTATCCTTTATGAATCTTGCAGGAAGGTTATCCAGCCCAGTTGCTTTGTTTGTGCTCATTAAGCATAGTAGTTAACTTTGTCCTCTGTTACCATGCACAGCTCAAATTAATCATTTGTGATACCTTTGCTATGATAAAAGTTGTTAATGAGAGACTGGACATAGTGTCCAGAGCAGGTGGGTAACTTCTTAACCAGAGATGAAGCTATAGTGGTAAAAAAAAATGTGTTAAAATAATTAGCAACTTTTGCCTGGTCATAATATAATACATCATTAATATCCAGGCCAATACTACAGGACTTTACCTTACGGGCAGTTTTTGAGCCAATGTCCTTTAACATTGTCCACAGTTTACGAGGCTGATGGTAAATTGTCATTAATAGCATCTATATAATGTTGGGATTTGGCTTTATCCATTTTGTATCTTGCCTGGTTTCTACAGTTAATATAACGTCATAATCTTGTTGTAGATGTGTCCTTCTGAATCTGGCCAGGTAGCGATCCCTATTGGGTCGGCAGGGTAGCCTAGTGGTTAGAGCGTTGGACTAGTAACTGAAAGGTTGCAAGTTTGAGTCCCCGAGCTGACAAGGTACAAATCTGTTGTTCTGCCCCTGAACAGGCAGTTAACCCACTGTTCCTAGGCTGTCATTGAAATTAAGAATTTGTTCTTAACTGACTTGCCTAGTTAAATAAAGGTTAAAAAAAAAAAAAAAATCCTTATGAGGTCTAAGATCTCGGAAGTGATCCATTTCTCCCTGACCGCTGTTTGATTCTAATTTGTTTCATCAGAGCCAGAGAGCCGAGTACAGAAACAGACGTTTAAAAAGATATCAAACTTGATCAAAATCATCACAGTGAGACTAATCCAAACTTCCAAGGACTCTACAAAACGTTATTTTGAGTATTGTTTCATAGACCGTACATTCATGTATTTATTACCTGGCTCTAGTAGCATTATGGATTTCTTACAGGTACAGTAGGTTAGCATATGATCACTAAAAACCAATATTTAAGACTCCTGACTGACAGACGTTCTCTTGATCTGATACTGTCAATACACACCCGGGTTGGCTCAACAATCAGTTGTTCTAGTCCAAATAAGTGATTATAGTTATACAGGTCATTTACTAATGTACTTTTCTTGGGTGATAACTGCACATTTGCCAAGCAGAATACATCCTCTATCAGCAAATACATTGTGATCACGGCCATTCGATTCAAGTAAATCATAGAAATGATTCTGCTTAGGAGGCCAACAAGTACAGGACAACATTTAGGAAGAAGTATATCTACCCATGCAACCTCAAGACCATCCATTCTTAGATCTGAACGAGGGTTAAAATACACATAATTCCTAGTAAAAACACACATGCTGCCACTGTTTCAGTTGCAGCCAATTCTATGAATGTTATAACCCGGTAGCTCAACCTCATCCTCCTCAATTGACCCATCGAGCCAGGTCTCAGTCACAGCAACTACTGCTGTTAGTTTTCACTTAGGGCCTATATTTAAAAAGATTGAATGCAGCTCATCTATTTCACAAGGTGAAAATGTAGGATTGTCCAACATTTCAATTAGACATTAAGAAAATACAAATGTATTCTTGAAGACTCCTGTCCTAACCAGGAGGTTTGGCAACCCTATTTGAAAATGTTCATAACACTTTTATTTACAGATCAAACTGGGGTGCTTATTAATTACATACTCCCATGATATCAATTAGCGACACATTCTATTCTCCTAATTCAATATCATTTGCATAATGAAAGGAGAACATGTTGAGGAGAATTCCTTGAGGTATTTTTGTTTTCACACGTCAGCCTGGAAACCAGGCGGAGCCAGGCAATCTTCCCACAGTCCTCCTTGCTGGTTCCCATGGTGACCGGCAGCACAATAACTATGAATGGAATGAAAATATGTCTCTCATGAGAGCATGGACCTCTATTGTTTTTTACTGAGAACAAACTCATGGGTCCTAGATTTGTCTCACACGCCTTTATACTGTGAACTTTGTTCTTCGTACACATTGAAACATAGAAAATCATGCATACCCCCCCATTCCCTATGCTGCCTAAAGAGTATTGGCTGAGAGAAGCTTTTCAACAATAAACATTGAAAATGTATTTTCCCTTTCTTTTCACTTCTCCCGGACTCGGATATCGCTCCTTCTGATATTTCTTAAGTTCTTTCAATTTTGGGGATTTGTTCCGTATTGTTTTTATATTGTTAGGTATTACTGCACCGTTGGAGCTGGAAACATAAACATTTCGCTGCAGCTGCGATAACATCTGTATAATATGTGTGTAAGCGACTGATAACATTTTATTTTATTTGATACCGTTTTCATTCTGTCAATACCAAATGCTCTTTTAAATCCAGTGAGTATCTAGTATACACAACATTATCAAAGGACACTTCCTGGTGCTTAGCGTCTGTCAACTGAATAGAGGCCTTAAAATAGCCTCTCGAAGGGGGCCGTGTGGTTCAGGTGCATACTAATGCAGCCTGGGTAGCTGTGTGGCTAACTTGGGAGTGTGTCGCTCAGTCTGTCAGTGGCTCCACAATGAAAACATCCCCAGTCACCACCGGCAGGCTGCATTTTGACTCTCTGTCTTGCACATGCTCAGTGAGACTCCAGTCGTGAATCTTTTCATTCATGCTGTACATCTCTTCCTCCATCGCCTGGCTAGGCAAGCTGCTGCTGTAGCCTCCACCTTACCTCCACTCTGCTCTGTGCTGTCTCTGACAATGGATGATTGATTTCTCCATCCCTCCCGTTTATCCATCGCTCATCAGTGGGGAAAAGAAACAAGAAACAGGGGGAACACAAGACTGTCTTGGTGGAATTCTTCTCTCTCCTCTCTTCTTTCCTGGAATGGATGGATGAAGATTTATATTGGTCATGTAACCCTCTTCAAGGCAGTAGAAGACGTGAGAGAAGAGGGGGAAGAGGAGGAGGAGAAGCAGATGAGCGATGTCTTGGGCTACAGTGTGAGGGAGGTTTTCAACAGAGGCATATGTGCATCTCTAGTCTCTTGTCTCAGTGTTGATTTTGGACAGATGATGATGTTTTAGTTTGACCATGGAGTTCAGCGCGTCATCCGTGTTTGACCAGCAGAAAGGTAAGCAAGCAGGGAACCAGTGTTGGATGTTACATATCACAATAAGGAAGAGGAACTGGAACAGGGGAGAGAGAGAGCGAGAGAGAGGGAGAGGGAGATGGGGAGAGAGAGAGAGAGAGAGGGAGAGAGAGAGGGAGAGAGAGAGGGGAGAGAGGAGAGAGAGAGAGAGAGAGAGAGAGAGAGAGAGAGAGAGAGAGAGAGAGAGAGAGAGAGAGAGAGAGAGCGAGAGAGAGGGAGAGGGAGATGGGGAGCGATGTCGCTGCCGCTGTTGCCATGGAAATGCTGTGTTCTCTCTACTTGGTTTTGGCATCATGATGAGTAGATGCTGGGTTTATGGCTGTTGTGTGGGATGACAAGCTAACAAGATCTAGCGTGTAGGGATCTAGTGTGAAGGGATCAAGTGTGTAGGGATTAAGTGTGAAGGGACATTATCCATAAAGCGTGGTCTTAAATGAAAAGGTTTTATACCTCTAAGTGGAGAACCCTTTTTTAACCCTCTAAGTGGATTCTACATTGAATATACCACGGTTTAGAGAAAATCTTGCAGCGAGAGGTACTGCAATCCCATTCACAATAACTATGTACTGCTATCCCATTTTATTTTACTAGGCAAGTCAGTTAAGAACAAATTCTTATTTTCAATGACGGCCTAGGAACAGTGGGTCAACTGCCTGTTCAGGGGCAGAACGACAGATTTGTACCTTGTCATATCAGGGATTTGAACTTGCAACCTTTCGGTTACTAGTCTAACGCTCTAACCACTAAGCTACCCTGCCGCCCCCATTCATAATAACTAGGTACTGCAATCCCATTCATAATAACATCCCATTCATAATAACGAGGTACTGCATTCCCATTCACAATAACTAGGTACTGCATTGCCATTCACAATAACTAGGTACTGCAATCCCATTCATAATAACTAGGTACTGCATTCCCATTCACAATAACTAGGTACTGCAATCCCATTCATAATAACTAGGTACTGCATTCCCAGTCACAATAACTAGGTACTGCAATCACATTCACAATAACTAGGTACTACAATCCCATTCACAAGAACTAGATACTGCATTCCCATTCACAATAACTAGGTACTGCAATCCCATTCACAATAACTAGGTACTGCATTCCCATTCACAATAACTAGGTACTGCATTGCCATTCACAATAACTAGGTACTGCAATCCCATTCACAATAACTATGTACTGCATTGCCATTCACAATAACGAGGTACTACAATCCCATTCACAATAACTAGGTACTGCATTGCCACTCACAATAACTAGGTACTGCATTCCCATTCACAATAACTTGGTACTGCAATCCCATTCACAATAAGTAGGTACTGCATTCACATTCACAATAACTAGGTACTGCATTCCCATTCACAATTTTTATTTTTTAAATTTTTTATTTCACCTTTATTTAACCAGGTAGGCAAGTTGAGAACAAGTTCTCATTTACAATTGCGACCTGGCCAAGATAAAGCAAAGCAGTTCGACACATACAATGACACAGAGTTACACGCGGAGTAAAACAAACATACAGTATAAACAAGTCTGTATACAATGTGAGCAAATGAGGTGAGATAAGGGAGGTAAAGACAAAAAAAAGGCCATGGTGGCAAAGTAAATAAGATATAGCAAGTAAAACACTGGAATGGTAGATTTGAAGTGGAAGAATGTGCAAGGTAGAGATATAAATAATGGGGTGCAAAGAAGCAAAATAAATAAATAAAATAAGTACAGTAGGGAAAGAGGTAGTTGTTTAGCTAAATTAGTGGGCTATGTACAGGTGCAGTAATATGTGAGCTGCTCTGACAGCTGGTGCTTAAAGCTAGTGAGGGAGATAAGTGTTTCCAGTTTCAGAGATTTTTGTAGTTCGTTCCAGTCATTGGCAGCAGAGAACTGGAAGGAGAGGTGGCCAAAGAAAGAATTGGTTTTGGGGGTGACCAGAGAGATATACCTGCTGGAGCGCGTGCTACAGGTGGGTGATGCTATGGTGACCAGCGAGCTGAGATAAGGGGAGACTTTACCTAGCAGGATCTTGTGGATGACATGGAGCCGGTGGGTTTGGCGAAGAGTATGAAGCGAGGGCCAGCCAACGAGAGAGTAAAGGTCGCAATGGTGGGTAATATATGGGGCTTTGGTGACAAAATGGATGGCACTGTGATAGACTGCATCCAATTTGTTGAGTAGGGTATTGGAGGCTATTTTGTAAATGACATCGCCGAAGTCGAGGATTGGTAGTATCGTCAGTTCTACAAGGGTATGTTTGGCAGCATGAGTCAAGGATGCTTTGTTGCGAAATAGGAAGCCAATTCTAGATTTAACTTTGGATTGGAGATGTTTGATGTGGGTCTGGAAGGAGAGTTTACAGTCTAACCAGACACCTAGGTATTTGTAGTTGTCCAAGTATTCTAAGTCAGAGCCGTCCAGAGTAGTGATGTTGGACAGGTGGGCAGGTGCAGGCAGCGATCGGTTGAAGAGCATGCATTTAGTTTTACTTGTATTTAAGAGCAATTGGAGGCCACGGAAGGAGAGTTGTATGGCATTGAAGCTTGCCTGGAGGGTTGTTAACAGTGTCCAAAGAACGGCCAGAAGTATACAGAATGGTGTCGTCTGCGTAGAGGTGGATCAGAGACTCACCAGCAGCAAGAGCGACATAATTGATGTATACAGAGAAGAGAGTCGGTCCAAGATAACTAACTAACAATGACTAGGACTGCATTCCCATTCACAATAACTGTTCAGAGTCCTAGGAAGATTATCTAGCAAGAGCTCAATTTTATCTTCCTAGTTAGATATAGTAGATCTAGGGGAACCCTCATTTGTAGGCCATTCTACTCTACTCTATGATTGGAATTCCAATTTGAAATGGACTAATGTCAATATGACACCCTGGGGCCAAGGAAAGAGTAGCACACATTGGCTGTAGAATCAGGAATGGTGTGGTTGTGGTGTGGTTGTGGTGTGGTTGTGTTGTAGAGGTTGTGGTTGTGGTTGTGGTTGTGGCGTGGTTGTGTTGCGGAGGTTGTGGTGTGGTTGTGTTGCTGACATTGTATATAACCACATTGATATATGTACTATATAACCACATTGATATATTTACTGTATAACCACGTTGATATATGTACTGTATAACCACATTGATATATATATAACCACATTGATATATGTACTGTATAACCACATTGATATATTTACTGTATAACCACATTGATATATGTACTGTATAACCACATTGATATATGTACTGTATAACCACATTGATATATATATAACCACATTGATATATGTACTGTATAACCACATTGATATATTTCCTGTATAACCACATTGATATATGTACTGTATAACCACATTGATATATTTACTGTATAACCACATTGATATATATATAACCACATTGATATATATATATATAACCACATTGATATATTTACTGTATAACCACATTGATATATATAACCACATTGATATATATATATATATATAACCACATTGATATATGTACTGTATAACCACATTGATATATGTACTGTATAACCACATATATATATTTACTGTATAACCACATTGATATATGTACTGTATAACCACATTGATATATGTATAACCACATTGTATTTGTATCCTTGGCTCCTATAGATTCTGCTGAAGAAGTGGATCTGAACGTCGTTTACCAAGCAGCCGCCAATGGGGATGTCAACACATTAACAGCAACCATACGGGAGGATCCCTCCATTTTGGAGTACTGTGATGGTGAAGGTATGAACTGCTAGGGTTGGAAAACTCCGGTAACCAAAATCCCTGCTTTTCCAGAAATCACGTTTGGAAGATTCCTGGAATCAAGGTGGAATAAGCAGGATATCTGTGAATCCTCCAACCTCCATGTGGAAAAAGTTGTATGAAGTGCTTATGAAGCCTGTATGTACTGTAGTACTTATGAAGCCTGTATGTAGTGCTTATGAAGCCTGTATGTACTGTAGTACTTATGAAGCCTGTATGTACTGTAGTACTTATGAAGCCTGTATGTAGTGCTTATGAAGCCTGTGTGTACTGTAGTACTTATGAAGCCTGTATGTACTGTAGTACTTATGAAGCCTGTATGTAGTGCTTATGAAGCCTGTGTGTACTGTAGTACTTATGAAGCCTGTATGTATTGTAGTACTTATGAAGCCTGTATGTACTGTAGTACTTATGAAGCCTGTATGTAGTGCTTATGAAGCCTGTATGTAGTGCTCATGACGCTTGTATGTAGTGCTTATGAAGCCTTTATATACGTTACTGTATATTAGTTGTATTAGTTCACTTGGCTTAAGTATGTCAAAGTGTACTAGTGACAAGCTCCCAACGTCCCACTGATCATCTGTCATGCAGTAGGATGCTGACAGCTGATTTTATTAACTAAAGAAGAAGACATTGCTTCAAATGAAACAGACATCTCTCGGTCATCAGAATCAGAACTGTCTTCTTGATGTACAGTACAGCATGGCTACAGAGCCTTGTTCTGGGATCATGGTTTCAGAACAGGAGGCAAGGAGAGGAAATTACACCTATATGTTTAATGTGCCATCCCATGTTCTCTGGCTGTAGGCTCCACCCCTTTGATGCATGCGGTGTCGGGGAGGCAGGTGGACACGGTGAAACTCCTGCTGAAGATGGGTACCTCCATCAATACCCAGGATGCCTGTGGAAGGACTTCGCTCTCCCTAGCGACATATCTGGTACCGAACAATATACAACACAACACACAACACCTGCTCGCACACTCGTTTTGTTTTGATCCCTATTTTTTGTTAAGTTCCTACAATTGTAAAGTTACATGTTTAATTATTATTATTATTATTATATAGATATAGCAAGTGTTTTATTTAATTCTGTGTCCAAAACTGATTATACTGACATTCCAATCTCATCTCCGGCCTCAAATACATATGGCTGTTCAGCACCTGACATATCGGTGGATAACTTTACATTGGGGCCCCATTTGAATGCTTTGAAAAGGCCTCTTCTTTCCTCCTTTCCTCCGTCTGCCACGCCCTGACCTTAGTTCCTTTTTTATGTCTCTATTTTGGTTTGGTCGGGGCGTGAGTTGGGGTGGGCATTCTATGTTGTTTGTCTATGTTTTCTTTTGTATGTTTGGCCCGGTATGGTTCCCAATCAGAGGCAGCTGTCTATCGTTATCTCTGATTGAGAACTATACTTAGGTTGCCTTTTTCCCACCTGGTGTTTGTGGGGAGTTGCTTTCTGTTTTTGTGTCAGCACCAGACAGAACTGTTTCGGTTGTGCTCTTTGTTGTTTTGCATTTTAGTGTTCAGTTTCGAATAAACAATATGAACACGTACCACGCTGCACCTTGGTCCTCACCTTCTTCCACCAACGGCCGTTACACCATTAACAATCTAACATGACACAGTTGACTAGTGAAAGCAATCCAGTCACATCAGTGATTCACTACTTAAAAGGGAAGGATGTATTTTCAAGGTATTGGAAGCGTATTGTTTTCCATCCTAATATTCAGGAGTATGATTAATTTCCTATGAGGTTAGAGTCTAAACTGTACTGAACAACAACCATCCAAGTAGTTGACTGGAAGCTTTTACAGAGTGCATTGCAAAATTGTCAGAAACAATTGTTTTCTTTTTAAAACTAAATCCTTTGTGCATTGTCTTTGAGCGGCACTTTCAAAAAGCCACATGTGTCTGTCATAAAAAACCAGTAGTGCCTTGATAACCCCCTTTTTTTTTTTTTGAAGGGGTGGCTCGAAGGCTGCGTGTGTTTGCTGCGAAATGGAGCCAAGCAGAACATCCCCGATAAAAATGGTCGCCTGCCTCTTCACGCAGCTACCGCTGAGATCGACCTCAAGTGAGAGCCGTCGCAAATAATTAATTTAATACATGTTTAATATGTAGCTATTATACTAACTATAGAGTACAGATGTAGGATCTTAATTTAATCCAATTTATTAAAGCAGGAAAATTATCCTGCAGCAACAGGAAATGTGAATTATTATGTGGATTATAATCATGGACATTTTTTGTAGGGGTAGGTACATTTTTCGTGAGGGCAAATCAAGTCAGAAATGTTAAAGTGGAAATTACAAACTTCAGAATCCTTTTAAAAACTCAAATACACTACAAGTTTGTATTTCCTACTTTGTAGGAAAATTCTCAGCAACAAAAGATCTCAGATCAAATTAAGATCCTACATCTGTAGGCATTGAAAACAATGGTATTAAAAGAAACCGTTGGAGAAATGAGTCATAGGCGTAATCACGGCATAAAAGATGCTGAACAACAAGTGAGTTAGCAAGCATCCAGTTCAGAAAGCCCACCTCTGTAAAATTACCCACAGATGGTATCAATAAGCACTCAGTCTCCATGTTACACTGAACATGTTGTATACATAAAAGAAGGCTAATGGCTCAGTGACTGCTGCAAGTTAAGTAGCTTATTTACTGGAACAGGAAAGCCTGGTTTACCAGGGTGTGTGTATGTATGTGCAGTCCCCATAGCGACCACAGACCTTTGCTTGATATGCTAAGGCAGCAGCAGCTGCTCCAGTGGTCTCTCTCTCTCTCCCTCCCTCCCTCTCTCGCTCTCTTTCTCTCACTCCCTCCCCCCACTCTCACTTTCTCTCCCTCCCTCTCTCTCTCTCTCTCTCTCTCTCCCTCCCTTATCTCGCTCACTCTCTCTGAATGTGGCAAGACAGGGTCTGTCGATTTGGATCCAGCAGCCCAGTGCTGCATCTGGTCGACAACAACAACAGAGGCACTTTCTCTCGTCCTGCTTCCTTTCTCTCCCAAGCCATCTGGCAAAGCTATTAGCTGCCGGACTTGATAACAGCAGAGGCGTAGCTTAGTAACTTACCCTCAACTCCACAGCCGAGACTGAACAACAAAATATAAGTCTGTAGCATTTGGACACTCCTATTAGTACCATGTTTGCAATCCCTCCATGTGAGCCAGTTAGTGCAGAATAACAGCATGTTTCAGGGAATCAGTTGGTGCAGAATAACAGCATGTTTCAGAGGATCCGTTTGAAGGTGAAGCGCAGAATCGATATTCTTGATCACATAATGAATAGTTATTTGGGTTGGTTGCTATGGTGATGTGTAGATCTGTGATTCTGTGCAGTCCGACTGCAATGTAGTCAATATCAAACCTGCACCATTATTTTTGATACACGTTGTGCAGGTTTTGGCAACACAAACTTTGATTTGATTTGCAGACTCATGGCAGTCCTGTTGCAGCAATCGACTGCGTGTGAAATCAACCACCAAGACAACGAGGTATGAAAACTGAACAGTGATACCATAGTAACCTGGGAATACACAGTACCGGCATGGGACAGGATGGCAAATAATGTAAAAAGAGCCTCTCCCTGATGTAATGGCAGTCTACTAGCTCTGAGAGAGAAAGCATGATGAATGACCTAAATATGGAGAATGAATTACCATCTACGCATTTATGTACCACAAGTAGGGCCTTGAGTTTTTCTGACCACCTGACAAGGTAAAGGCCCAGGCCCTAGTTTTATCTTGATGTGTTCAGATAAAACCAATAAGGAGTGATAAACAAAGATGATGTTACATTCAGTGTTCTGGAAAGCTATGTCTAGTTTGCATTGCGACCAATTCTCATTGGTTCTCTGTAGGGCATGACTGCTCTTCATTGGGCATCTTTCCACAACCGTCCTGAGCATGTGCAGGCTCTCCTGCAGAAAGGGGCGGATCCCACACTGGTGGACAAGGACTTCAAGACAGCCCTCCATTGGGCAGTGCAGGTAGGAGACAGCCCTCCATTGGGCAGTGCAGGTAGGAGACAGCCCTCCATTGGGCAGTGCAGGTAGGAGACAGCCCTCCATTGGGCAGTGCAGGTAGGAGACAGCCCTCCATTGGGCACTGCAGGTAGAAGACAGCCCTCCATTGGGCAGTGCAGGTAGGAGACAGCCCTCCATTGGGCAGTGCAGGTAGGAGACAGCCCTCCATTGGGCACTGCAGGTAGGAGACAGCCCTCCATTGGGCAGTGCAGGTAGGAGACAGCCCTCCATTGGGCAGTGCAGGTAGGAGACAGCCCTCCATTGGGCACTGCAGGTAGAAAACAGCCCTCCATTGGGCAGTGCAGGTAGGAGACAGCCCTCCATTGGGCAGTGCAGGTAGGAGACAGCCCTCCATTGGGCACTGCAGGTAGGAGACAGCCCTCCATTGGGCAGTGCAGGTAGGAGACAGCCCTCCATTGGGCAGTGCAGGTAGGAGACAGCTCTCCATTGGGCAGTGCAGGTAGGAGACAGCCCTCCATTGGGCAGTGCAGGTAGGAGACAGCCCTCCATTGGGCAGTGCAGGTAGGAGACAGCTCTCCATTGGGCAGTGCAGGTAGGAGACAGCTCTCCATTGGGCAGTGCAGGTAGGAGACAGCCCTCCATTGGGCAGTGCAGGTAGAAAACAGCCCTCCATTGGGCAGTGCAGAAAGGGGAAAACTTACTGCCACTGTGGGATTTGAACAAGGCCTTTAAGGGGCCAGATTCCCGGACACAGATTGAGCCTTATTTCAATGGAGATTGTCATTTGAGCATGCCTTACTAGCTGTAAGTTGCTCTAGAAAAGGGTGTCTGCTAAATGTAGTATGTAGAATGTTACAGACGCACAAAAATCACACGCAAGACATGCTAACCTCTCACCATTACAATAACAAGGGAGGTTAGCATTTTTTTTCGGGGGGTATGATATTTATGGCTCTGTAACTTTCTCACTCATCCTTATTCAATATTCATTCAGGACTATCCATAATCATGGTAGCATCCACAATAATGTAGAAGTGTTTAGAAACATTCTATTCTTAATGACAAAATAATCTGAAACACAACCAAAACAAACAGCAAATGCATCCAATGAGTTTGTAGAGTCCCAAGCTTGATATAATTATTGTGTGTTAGGAATATGGAACCAAATACTACATTTTTGACTATTTTAATACACATACAAGTGAATTTGTCCCAATACTTGGTCCCCTAAAACAAAAAGTGCTGTAATTTCTAAACGGTTCACTCGATATGGATGAAAATACCCTCAAATTAAAGCTGACAGTGTGCACTTTAACCTCGTAGTCATGGTATCATTTAAAAATGACACAAAGAAGGTGTCACTGTCCTAATACTTTTGCTGGTCACTGTATTCATTTATTTGTTGACCCGTTCTAGTTTCGTTACTGTCTGTTAATTATTTCTGGCTTCATTCGAGTTTTGCAATAATACGCCATATATGAAACCACATTGGCTGAAAGCTTTTACACCACATATTGTAGTTCTAAAGCTTCTACACGAGTAGATTTGAAAGCTTTTACACCACATATTGTAGTTCTAAAGCTTCTACACGAGTAGATTTGAAAGCTTTTACACCACATATTGTAGTTCTAAAGCTTCTACACGAGTAGATTTGAAAGCTTTTACACCACATATTGTAGTTCTAAAGCTTCTACACGAGTAGATTTGAAAGCTTTTACACCACATATTGTAGTTCTAAAGCTTCTACACGAGTAGATTTGAAAGCTTTTACACCACATATTGTAGTTCTAAAGCTTCTACACGAGTAGATTTGAAAGCTTTTACACCACATATTGTAGTTCTAAAGCTTCTACACGAGTAGATTTGAAAGCTTTTACACCACATATTGTAGTTCTAAAGCTTCTACACGAGTAGATTTGAAAGCTTTTACACCACATATTGTAGTTCTAAAGCTTCTACACGAGTAGATTTGAAAGCTTTTACACCACATATTGTAGTTCTAAAGCTTCTACACAAGTAGATTTGAAAGCTTTTACACCACATATTGTAGTTCTAAAGCTTCTACACAAGTAGATTTGAAAGCTTGCAGGTACATGTGCATTACATACATTGAAGATAAATCCACTCCTAGACTCATACATCTGAGCAACCATGCAGTGATCATGCATTAGTTCTGTTTTATGTCATTTGTTTCCCATTGAGGATACCAGTGCCGCCACCTGGCCAATATTGTGACATGTGAATCCCAAAATAGTCTGAAATGAAGAAGTCTGTCTGGTAGGACAGAACACTGCAACATATTCTATTATGTGGTCAGAGTTGTCTTAGTCAGCTTTGTTAATTTGCCACATATTTAGGTTGCTAATGTCACTGCAATCATTCATAGCAGTGATGGCCAGAGGCTATATGTATCAAGTGTCTCAAAGTTGAAGTGCTGATCTAGGATGAGTTTTGCCTTTTTGATCACAATGAATAAGATTAAATGGACTGCGGGGACCTATTCCTCAGTCAGCACACATCTACTGTAACTTCCCCTGCACTGTTGCATTAACAAAACCAATACATATCTTCATTACACACATAAGTAATTAGATGTTTTGTTCTGAGTGCAAATCAGGCCTTTGTATGAAACAGAGGTGGTTCAATGAACCATGCTTGCGTTGATGAGTAACCTTGCCTGAGACCTGAAGACTTGCTTTAGCTCCCTGCAGCTAACACAGTCGTACTCAATGGATTTAATACCCTGCTGTTCTAATCATTATTCTCTCTCTCTCTATCTCTCTATCTCTCTGTCTCTCTGTCTGTCTGTCTGTCTGTCTGTCTCTCTGTCTCTCTCTCTCTCTCTCTCTCTCTCTCTCTCTCTCTCTCTCTCTCTCTCTCTCTCTCTCTCTCTCTCTCTCTCTCTCTCTCTCTCTCTCTCTGGCAGAGTGGCAGCAGATTCATGTGTTCTCTCATCCTGGAGCACAGCCTTGGCTCCTCGGTCATCAACTACGATGACGAAAACGGCAAGACCTGCGTGCACATCGCTGCTGCCGCTGGATACAGCGCCATCCTCTATGAGTTGGCGCGCTTTGCCGAGACTAACCTGCAGGCCCTGGATGTGGACGAACGGTAAACAAAAATGGCAGCACATTGTTTTCTTTGAAATTGCATGCCACCAGTCTATGTTTCCAGTTAAACAAATCATAAATCTCCATACACAAGGACAACTTTTAACAATTTCCACTGAACATTTAGCAAAAATGCATTTACTTGAAGAACAGTGCAGATGCTAAATTTGGTTTGTGCTGTTTGTGCCGTCATTCTGTTACCGTGGAATTTCCCATTATTGGTTGGTAAATTCATTGACTTATCATGAATAACTTCACTATTCACGATAGGCTGATCCAGTGGATAGAATAAGATCTGTTCATCCTCCAGGACCCCTCTTCATTGGGCGGCAGCAGCGGGGAAAGAGGACTGTGTCCAGGCCTTACTACAACTAGGGGTGGAGACAGGGCCCAGGGACATCAACGAGAACACACCGCTCACATATGCAATGTACTGTGGCCACACTGCCTGCATCAAGCTCCTCTCAGCTGACAACAGGTTGAATAACGCTGCATTCTGTGTGTGTGTATGTGTGTGTGTGTGTGTGTGTGTGTGTGTGTGTGTGTGTGTGTGTGTGTGTGTGTGTGTGTGTGTGTGTGTGTGTGTGTGTGTGTGTGTGTGTGTGTGTGTGTGTGTGTGTGTGTGTAGTTTCCATTAATTACAAGTGGAAAGGCCATGCAATAATTATGTGTGCAGTCGGAAAGGTCGATTATTTGCAGATTAGTAAAGCCAACAATCTCTTGCAAAAGAAAATGCCTGCCATCCATTTTAAACCAGAGCTGTGAATAAGACTTCATGGTCTCATTGATTGATTGTCTACAGATCCAATTCAGCCAGAAAGCTGCCTTCCCAGAGCAGTGATCCATCCCAGCTACCTTCCCAGGGCAGTGATCCATCCCAGCTACCTTCCCAGGGCAGTGATCCATCCCAGCTGCCTTTCCAGGGGAGTGACCCATCCCAGCTACCTTCCCAGGGCAGTGATCCATCCCAGCTGCCTTCCCAGGGGTGTGACCCAGCCCAGCTGCCTTCCCAGGGGAGTGATCCATCCCAGCTGCCTTCCCAGGGCAGTGATCCATCCCAGCTACCTTCCCAGGGGAGTGACCCATCCCAGCTGTCTTTCCAGGGGAGTGACCCGGCTCAGATGAAGGAGGGCAAGTTCCGCATGCTCAACCAGATTTTCTCTTGTAAGAGGAAGGAGCACTACACCACCCGCCAGAGAGAGCTGGGCCGCGACGGACACCTGAGGGAGGAGACCTCAGAGGTGGATGACATCATCACCATGTTCGATTGTCTGGCTGACTCCTCGTCAGCCAAGGAGCTTGAAAACGAATGCTCCAAAGTCAGGAAACGGCCTTCAATCGAAGCAGCGCAGAAACTCAATCCACTCGACATCCGGACGGCGAAGGACTACAAGGGACTGCCTCCTATACGGACGCAAAGCCTTCCGCCCATCAATCTGGGCACGTCTTTGTTGGCCATCTCCCAGAGTACTGTGGAGCAGAGTCAAGCCACGAGGCCGATGGTCAACCACTTTGCACACCGCTCTCAGAAAAGCAAGAGTGAGCATGACTTATTTGACAGCAGGCCGAAGGGACAAGCGTTGGTCAGTCATTCCTGGAAGACCGAGGCCAATCAGTCCATTTTGGCCCACAAATCCTGGATATCACCCCCACCAGAAAGGCTGTTGGACAAACTGTACCATGAGACTTATGGACCTACTGATGTCATCTGCCCACACCAAGCCCCATACATACAGAAGAACGAACAAGGTATTATTACTTGAGTTTTTCACAAGGTGGGATGAGTTAAGTATTTCACAAGGTAAGTGGGTCGAGTTTTTCACAAAAAGGAGAGGCTAACAGTCTCTGGTTTAGCAGAGGGGATGTGTGACTAACTGAAACATAAAAACTTGTGGTGCATTCTCATGAGTTATCAAGTGAGTCATCTCACTGTCCTTTCACCAGAGCTAAGCAGCAGTTAGCAAAAAAGCCACATCCTGCTAAGATAATATACTGTAGATAGCTACACTTGACTTCACTGTTCACACCTTGAGTCCGCTTTGATTCAAAACCAGTAGCCCTAACCGTTTTTCTTGCCTAAAATGGCAAGGAAGTGACGCATGAGAAAACGTTTTAAATTCTATGCAGTTGAGTTTTGATAATTCTTCTCAACAAGGGAACGTAACTTCTGCTTTACATCAACAGAATGTATGCATCCAAGTGCATGCTAATAACATGATGTACTTCTCTTCACCACAGCTCCAAATACACACCTGCTAACTCTGGACAGGTTAAACATGAGGGAGACTGCACTAACACGGAACTGCTTGGCCCCCATTCGTGACCACTGTACCCACCGGTGTAAGTCCTTGTAGCCTTGAAAACTTCAGAGCTCTGAATGCATGCATGAATTTGATTCCTTTCTGTGCTAAAACCACCAAGCTTGATGTTATATTCTGTAAGGGAAACATCCTTGGGGATGTATTGTCATATCTTAGTATCACTGTCAGCATCGCAATCTATACATGTTCCACTACAATTAGAGTACAGCCAGCCTAGTGCTACTAGAAGTTACATATAGCTTTTGTGACACTTTGGGTCAAGTCTTGAGGCAGTATTTTATTTTACCTTTATTTAACTAGAAAAGTCAGTTAAGAACAAATTCTTATTTTCAATGACAGCCTAGGAACAGCCGTTGTCGTTCTGCCTGTTGAGGGGCAGAACGACAGATTTGTACCTTGTCAACTCAGGGGTTTGAACTTGCAACCTTCCGGTTACTAGTCCACCGCTCTAACCACTAGGCTACCCTGCCGCCCTGTTTCCCTCCAGAGTGGCAGAGTAACATTCAGTGCACAGGTAGGTATGTCCAAATGTTGAGAGGTGGAAGTGCGTCCTCTTAATATAGATAGCAAATTGACGGGCCTCCCGGGTGGCGCAGTGGTTAAGGGGCTGAACTGCAGCGTCAGCTGTGCCACCAGAGATTCTGGGTTCGCGCCCAGGCTCTGTCGTAACTGGCCGCGACCGGGAGGTCCGTGGGGCGACGCACAATTGGCCTAGCGTCATCCGGGTTAGGGAGGGTTTGGCCGGTAGGGATATCCTTGTCTCATTGCGCACCAGCGACTCCTGTGGCGGGCCGGGCACAGTACGAGCTAACCAAAAAAAAAAAAAAAAAAAAAGAAGCTAATTGAGGATGAGAAGATTATTCTAGGCCTTCTTGTAGAGATGATTGCCAACACATCACCAAACACTTTACAAGCTTTTCCCTCTGCAGTCTCCTTGCCACCAGACCAAGTCTCTAAAGGGGTGAGGAAGTCCAAGTCCCTGCCTCTCAACACCCTTTGTCGGGGACAAGGGGGTCTCCCGCCGCCAGTGACCTCCAAGTCCCAGAGGCCAGGGATCCCCCAAAGCCCGTCCGTGTGCTCCTTCCTGCCCATGCTGAATGGAGACCCTCTGAGGAGCGTGCAGGTGCTCCCTGCCATCCCATCCCAGAGGAAATACAGCCCCACTGTGGGCCAACCCAAAATGGACACCCTCAGTAAACTGGACAACAGAACCTAATGCAACCGCATAGCTCATTGGAGGCTTGGGAAGATATGTGGTGGAGTGGACCTGATTGGAAACTGGACTTGGCAGGGTTAGCTAACAGCAGGCTATTTTCTGTGGAATTTTGTCAGGTCTGAATGAAATTTGTCCCTAAGTGTAAAAAAAAAAATTACAATTGTCCCTGAGTGTAAAAACTGACTAAACCCATCAAGAGGAACTCTACTGTATGCCACAGTAAATTGCTCAAGACATTGCAAACATTTGTTAATAAACAGCATCCTATTTTTACACGTTTATACTGTACTTAGTGGTGGAAATTCCACAATTCAAGGCATGCACCGTGTACTGTTTGATTTTCTTGCACTTTGAAGTTGAGACTTTATGTTGAGGTTGTCATGTGACTGTTTCACTAAATTAATAAAATATATGACATTTTTGTTATTTTTGGCTTGCGTTAGGATATTTTTCAGTTGTGTGAAGGAGACGAGGCACATTTGCCTATGCATGATCAACTTATTGATCCATTCCTGATCATCATACAGGAAATGTCCACGATCCTCCACTATTACTGGTCTGACTGCACCTCTTTTAATATGTTTTTAATTTATTCCCCTTTCATGTATGTTTTCTCCTTCCTGGCGCTAGGGCCAAGATCTATGTTGACCCTTATCACTACTGTAACCACTCTGGAGGTCTGAGTATGTGGGAGTGGAAGGGGATGGGGCAGGACATGCATTTTTTTGTCAAAAGAAAATCAAGCATGTTCACGGTGGTAGTGTTGTGACATAGACTTACTACTGAGATCTGAAGACTCCCCCCAAGCTTATAGCCATAGGCTTTAGCTCAGTGGACTGCTACAATGTTGTTGTGGCAGGAGACCTGAGCACACAGTAGCTGGTCCCTGGTCACATTCATGGTGCTTTTAAGACAACTGGGTACTCGGAGGTCAAATCAGTGATCTTCAGGTCGGATAGTCAACGGGGGGGGGACATTACAAAAAAGGTTAATTAAAACCTGTAGTATTATTAATGAATATGATTTGTATGTGTAGGATTCCTGCCAATGTAAAACATTTGTATGTATGCTGTTTTGTATGTGACTATTCCTCTTTGGTTTGTTGATGTTTGTCGTTTGTTAAGGGGAGAAAAAGGAAAAAGGTTTGAAACCACTTAATGTATTAAATATTCCATAGTATAGCTTCCTCTGTTCTCTGTTAGGATAGTATTTAAACAAAGCAACATAGAGTGCTTGTTGTGGAGCTTGTAGTGTCAGGTAGCCTACATACAGCCGCAGACAAACAAGTCAAGCTAGGCTCCGTGGGTGGTCATGTCCTGGGGTATAACTAAGCAATAAGGCCTGGTATATGGCCATATATCATATATCACAAACCCCAGAGGTGCTTTACTGCTATTATAACCTGGTTACCAACCCAATTAGAGCAGTAAAAATAAATGTTTTGTCATACCCACTGTCTGATATACCATGGCTTTCAGCCAATCAGCATTCAGGGCTCGAACCATCCAACCAATAATCCCAGATTGAACAATGAGCCACATATTTCACCTGATGTATAAGGGTGCATTCGTAAATTCACCCTGACTGTCTACTCCGATTTCACAGCGCTGAATAACTGATGAATTTACGAACGCCTGACACCCGTTGAATATGGCCGGTGTCAGTAACCTTGGCAAAAAAGCGTCATTACATTTTTGCCAGCAGCACAGTTACAGTCACCAACCCTCTGGATAACATGAAAACAGCCTGCCCAGCTCTGCTAGGGTGAGTAAAATGGTAAGAGTGAAGTGTTCTCTCATTTGTGTCTGGAAGTAGCTAGCAAGCTAGCTAACTTTAGCCAGTTAACTTGGTTTCTTGACTGCAGTTTTAAACGCTCGGATCAACCCCTCATCCAGAGCGTCCAGTGTGCGCTCTGAACCAGTCGCTCTGAACGGTCCGAGAGCGAATCGCTATGAACGGTCCGAGAGCGAATCGCTCTGAACGGTCCGAGAGCGAATCGCTCTGAACGGTCCGAGAGCGAATCGCTCTGAACGGTCCGAGAGCGAATCGCTCTGAACGGTCCGAGAGCGAATCGCTCTGAACGGTCCGAGAGCGAATCGCTCTGAACGGTCCGAGAGCGAATCGCTCTGAATTGATTAACGGACAATCTAACAATGCTCTGAATTTAGGAACTCTTATTTCTTGAACTGCATTGTTGGTTCAGGGCTTGTAAGTAAGCATTTCACGGTAAGGTCTACCTACTCCTGCTGTTGTGTTAGACGCTTGTGACAAATAACATTTGATTAGATTTGATGAGAGAAAGCCCAGTATGAGAAAATGGTGCAAATATGGATTTTGGCCGACGTTATGATACTTTTCGCATTGTGAAACATTTTATTTCAAAATAGTTTCCAAAACCGAAATCTATTACGAACAGAGTGGACTACATTTTATAAATTTGACCCTGTACCAAAATACATTTTTTTTTAAGTGTTGGTTAGGAGTGTAAGGGCGAATTTAGTTATTGGACACGCGCACTCTACAGTATAGGCGTTCCCTAGCGGAAATATGCAAATATATGCCAGAACGGCGACAAATGGATATCGTTAGCTCGTGCTGTCTCTGCCACCCTCCTTGCTTGTTCTGCCCACTATGACTCATTTTTCCCATTGGGTTAGTTTATACAAATATTTGGTGTAATCATTAGCCAAACAGTTGCATATTTTGCAACTAAAGCTAGAGTTTCTATTGGACAAATTCAAGTAGATTCAGCCCCGTTTAAGAAACGTTTTGCAACAGAATTGGCGTAATGAATACGCCCCTGGCATATCGTGGCGCATTCAGTGTAAGTGGGTGGAGACTAACTGGAAAACAGTAACGTAAATGTATGCGTTTTGATTGGTAAGTATTTATGAGACAGACAATTTTTCTGGCAAATCACAAGGGAAAATATTCCGCGCAGTTAGTTTGCACAGATCTCCAGACAAGTATTTGTCAAACTGGACACACTCCTAGCTCAATGGTTATGTTTATATATCTGTATTATTTACGCTGCTCCCCCGAAGTATTTATAACTCGTGATGATTATGCAATGTACTGCTGGAAGTGGCGACAGTAAATTAAGGTAGCCCCAGAGGAGGTATCTTATCGTTTTAGCTAAAATATGTTACATCCACACATCTTATTTAGCGAAGTAAGATAGTATAGCGTTACAAAAAAAGTAGGAGCCAAACAAGAGAAGTACATAAAAGGTGAGTATTTTTGGTGTTGTCATATCTTGTCTGGGTCTTCTAGTTGGCTACGCTAACTAACGTCGTTCTGACCCTATAGCATAAACCTTTTCAATACATCTTTGTAACGCCAAACAACCCAATTATTTATATTAAGCTTGTAGGTATATGCTAACGCTACTTAGCTAACGTTTATGTTGCTCGATACTGTTTGCTCCCGAGTGTCGCAACGGTCTAAGGCACTGCATCTCAGTCACGACAGTACCTGGTTCCAGTCACTACAGTACCTGGTTCGAATCCAGGCTGTATCACATCCGGCCGTGATATGGAGGCCCATAGGGCGGCGCACAATTGGCCATGCGCCGCCCGGGTTTGGCCTGAGTAGGCGGTCGTTGTAAATAATAATTTGATCTTAACTGACTTGCCTAGTTTAATAAAGGTTTAAAAGAAAACCTAGCTACATTTGATGAAGGTGTCAAATAGAACCACGTCTAAAGCTGAGAGGTTTCTGGACAGTGAGCAGCAAACACAATCAGCATTCTGGTATTTTCCTAGCTAGCAAGTTATCTAAAATAATCACGTTTATAACTCTTTCATATGATGAAGTTACTGTTACAAGTAACGTTAGCAGGCAGATCAAGATACTATTGTATTTCTTTTGAAGCTGTCATATGATTGTCTGCCAAGAGTAAGTTAGCGAGCTACTGTTTGTTCCTAATAATATTGCTAACTACAGTACCTATCCATACTTTTGTGGTTTTATCTATACCTAGCTGGCTTCATCATTAGTTTCATTAACTATAGACCCTAGTCAGAGGGAAGGTGTCATAAAACTGAACTGTGACTTATTGGTAAAGTACTCAATATAAAATAAGGTGCCTAACCCATGTACCAGTGATGGGATAAAATGTAAGTTAGTCTTAGTGAGTCTGTGAATTTGTGAATCTTCCCTCAGGCATCATGGACCAGTCATCATACCGTTTGCTGCAGATTCTGTCCTTGGCATGTCTGGCCTGTAGGCTCACTTCTAGTAAGTGTACCACTACATTTAAAATTATATTTTTTGCAATTAGGCACTGCTCAGAAGGTGCTCTTATCCAGAGTGACTCAGTCTGATATGTTTGAATAAACCTCTACTGCACATAAACCCTTTAAAGTTGCTGTGTAGCATTGACTTGATGTGTGCTCTGGTCTTTTTCAAGGTTCTTTCAAAAACTACGGAACAATAATCCCACAATCTCCAACAGTGGAAATTGGGAAGGAATTCACCGCTACCTGTGTAGTCTATGACGCTGCTAAAGCCACAGCGGATGACATCTACTGGACGAGTGGTGGCGTCATAGTGCCCAAAGAGCAGTACACCAAGATCAACGACTCAGCTGTTAACGTAACCATAACTATCACCAGGGAAACTGGAAAATGGTTACTTTGTAAAAAGAATGAGTCTCCCTCATCCTTAAACAAAAGTAAAACAATCCACGGGATTGAATTGACCAAAGGGTGTAAGTATGCCAAGGATTTCACATAAATAAAGGGTTATTTCATGTAAAAATGGAACATAATGTCCACGTAATGTAATTATTTGCCTGTAATTTAGGTTTGAATTTAGGTCTTCATTTGGTAAATATCTCTATTTCAATCTCATTTCTGAGTAATTCATTTGGATACAAATGCTATAATTTAGTACAGAAATAAAATCCAAATTCCCCCAAAGGAATATTTCATGTGCGATTTTCTTTCATATTCACACTGAAGGACCCTAAAGCTTTCTCTCAGTGTCAGGGTTGGGGTCAATTCAGTTTCAATTGACTTGCTGAATTGAAATGAATTGATCCCAACCTGCTCAGTGCAGTAGGTCAGTGGCTGTTAGTTTTGTTTCTCTCGCATGAAATAACAGCAGCTGTTTGGTTTCTTGGTCAGATCCTCCTGAGAAGCCTGAGAATTTGTCCTGTATGGCTGTCCAGTTCGACCGACAGATTTCCTCCAATGTGACGTGCACATGGCAGCCTGGGAAAATGGACGAGAAGATAAGCACAACATTCACCTTGTTTGGAAGTGTAATGTGAGTGTCCCTATACACGTGTGTTATGTTGTTTTACCAGGTTGGTCTCATTGAGATAAACAAATCTATTTTACAACAAAGTACTACAGTTTAAAGACATACATTTACACATTGAGCAGACATGAAGCATTGAGGAGGTGTGGTGCATCTAAGGTCAACACATTGACAGCCCCCCCTCCTCCATTGTCCACCATAGAGTTTACTGTGGACTCATTCAGAGACTAGCTCTTGTAATTTCATGTCCTTTTGTAGCTTGTTCCAAGTGGATGGGGCAGAGAACTGGAGTGCTTTTTTCCCCTTCTTTTTTCGGCTGGTCAGTACGGGCCTTAGGCACAGTCAACAAGGTACGGTCATGTGAGCGTAGCCAATATTTGTCTGCAGGACAATGTAGGTACTCCGGTAAAATGAGAGCTGTCTCCGTGTGGCCTTATGAATGAAAACGTACCAATGACTTAGTCCACGAAGAGCTAAGGAAGGCCAGCCAAGTCATATAGAGGCTACAGTGATGGGTGAGAAAGTTAAATGGGGTTAGATGCATGATTGACATCAACATTTAATTGTCAATAGCTTTCAATAATCAATGAATGGAAAACCTGGCTCCAGTTCTGAGAACCCCATTAAAAGTGTATGTGTCTTGTGTAAATTGCAGATTTTCTAATTGTTTAAAAATGTACATCATTATTGTGATTGTCTTATTTATTTTTTTGTCTGGTTCCAAAAATGGTGTGTCAAGATTTGTTTGTGTTCTTCTGCAGTGCCGTAAACCAGAACTACAGCACAAAAGCTCAGAGAAGCAGTGGATGCATCTACTTTGGCAACTTTCCAAACTATATGGAACTGGATATATGGGTAGACGTGGAAAACAATTTGGGGAAGGTTCGATCGGACGTTCTGTTCATAATTGATCCGAATGAAATGGGTAAGTGGAGGCAAACAAACTATCCAAAGGCCTTTTTAAGTTACAATGATTATCTTCTTCCAGAGTTTAATGGTGTGTGTGTGTGTGACCTTTTTTTGCAGTGAAAACGAATCCCCCATTAGACGTCAATATTATTTCAGAGAAGAACTTTTCCAGGACCCTCTTAGTGAGCTGGAAGCACCCTATCCATGAAACTGTTGTCAAACTGAAATACAACCTCAGGTTCTGCACTGTGGGCTCTGGAGACTGGACTGAGGTAAATAGCAACAATCTCAGTGCAAGTTAAAGGGATGATTCACTGCAAATTCAGTTTGTTCAACGTCTTTTAAACTTCAGAAGTTGACTAATGTCGAGATAAGTCTACATCCATCTTTTGTGTAGTCTTATCCAAAATGAATGGAAAGGATAAGTTGCCATTAATAAAATGCCCATGAGTGGTTAGTTCAGGGGTACTCCGGGCAGAGCTAAAAAGTTTGCTGCAATTCTACACATTTTGCCATTGGGTGAAGACATGCTTGCAGTTTTTAAAATATCATCTGATGGTCAATGGGGACACCCGGTCAGTAATTCAACCATGCTTACTACAAGTTTAGATAGATTGGTAAATTAGTCCAGCATCCAGCTAAAACAATTTAGCTGACATGGGCCAATTGAGTGACTATTAGTGACTGACATAACAAGAGAGAACCCCTACTATTCTGACTCTCAACAGTAAGTTGAGACCCAGACTCAGTCTCCCCACTCAAATTTTATTTGGGGAAATTGATCAGCGGGCTAATAAAATATATTTTCAGTAACAAAAATGTATTATTTTCAGTTGTTTGAAGCTGGTGTTCAAAACCGGAAGTAAAAAGATGCAAAAGCGGAACGCGAGGACAGGAAGAATAAAAATACCGTACATCGAACGGTCCTACTGCTTATCAGAGTTGCTTTCATTGAAATCTATAGCTCACATTTCTATGTGAATTTGGTCAGGTCGCCCACAAAGATCCATACTGGTCCTTTATTAAGTAATCTATCCTATTCTCATTCTTAGGTGTTCTCAACAGGGAATCAAACATGTTACTCTCATCTGAGTTTTGTCGGAGCTGTTTCAAATCAGCGTTCTGGTACGCACAAGTTTGTTGCCCCCTCATGTCTGTCAGTTGTCACATCCATTTAATTGATTCTTTTAGGTACCCCCAAATGACACTGAAAGTAGCAAGGAGTCTTTCCGTCTCCAATACCTTAAACCGGACATGGAGCACGTAGTGCAGGTCCGCTGTATGCATCACACGGGCTACGGCTACTGGAGTGACTGGAGCGCGAACTCTACCGCCAGGACCCCAGAGGACAGTGAGTAGCCATGACAACAAGCATATGTCATACTATCATCTTTCATTTAACATTGTGGGCAACCATGTAAAGCTGTAGAACTGAAGTGGTGATAGTGTGTGTGAGTGATTTTAAGTGCAATAATATTGAGTGTGATCCAGGTAGGTAGTCTATATGGGACTGCCCACGTTTTATCATTATGTTTGAAATGGATTCTCTTCTTTACCCAGAGCCTACAAGTAAACCAGACCTATGGAGAGTGGTCATTCCCAGTCAAGGCAAAAGTGAGCGGCGAGTGGAAGTGATGTGTAAGGTAATAAAGACCATGCTGACCCTACTATGCTGATTTATCACTAGCTATATGGCTTGAATAATTGTTGGTGCAGGGCTCTACAGTGCAACAATTTTACTAGTATATGCACCGAAATGTTTTGCTGTACGACCTGAAATTGTAATTTTCGGAGTGCCAGTGCACCTAGAAAAATTACAGATTATAGCTTTAATACCTCAAATATTTTGAATTATGCTCTGAATTATCTCTTTGTGTGCGCTGACATTTTTAATCTTGGGCTTACACGTGCTCCTTGTAACAAAGGTCAGCGTAGAACCCTGTGGTGATTTGTTCGTTGCCTTCTTCCCATCATAGGATCCAGTGGAGTCCAATGGAAGGATACGAGGCTACAACATCAAGATCCAAGATGGAGCCTGGGAGGTTGTGCCGGTCAATGGCTCTGAGCTGAACTCCAGGTCGCAGGAGAGGAAAATTATCCCCCTTTACCAGATTCCACTGTCTGACAAGAGAAGAGGCTCCATTGAATTGAAGGCCTGGAATTCTGTTGGCGAGTCTCCCCGAGCTTCTTTGGGCATTCCTAAATTGGCCCACGGTGTGTGACCTTGTCAGCTATGTTTTCTCTCATTCTTCCTTTGTAAAATGTTACCGATAATAATGAATGATATTGGGTAATATATTATATTAACGTTTTATGTTAATACAATTCTCAAAGCAACAACTGAATGTTTGTCAAAAGATACAATAGTGACGTCATGTGTTCTGCATGTTAGCTGATTGGGTTTGAGATGCTCCTATCATGATGTCATGTTGTACCTGTGTGTGCCTTGTATTTCAGAGCCCCCTCCAGTGGCATCGCTCAGTTGTTTTAACCAGGACAGGAGGCTGTGGGTGGAGTGGCAGCCGCCCAATGTGGAGGCCACAGGGGTGACTGAGTATGTCCTGGAGTGGGTTTCGGTCAGTGACGGCGCGATAGACTGGCAGAGAGAACCTAGACACAACAGGAAGGCACCCATTAAAGGTAAGACTGAGACACATGCTGATGGGTAGTAACTTCTAAACGTGAAATATCCTTATTCATGTTACCATACTAGAACTGAGGTTATGGAAATCTACTGAGTGCAGGAAGAACATGTTATTGAAGGGCTACAGTTTTGGTTCCAGTTCAACAGATGAGGTAGGAAGCCGTGAATTGGGGAGGAGTGAGGAATTGGAGCCGATGTCAGGTAAGAGGAAGTGAGAAAGAACAGGCATTACAAAAGTCTTGACTAGCAACAGATGTATTGGCTGTCTAGATGTGTAAGGAGGAGACTCAGCATAGGAGGAGGGTATAAATACTGGTTCTGGTGTAAACATGTCTTTGTTGTTGCAGCTGTTTGACCCAGTGGGTGAATAAACTTGGTTGGAGCGTTTCCTAGTCCCTTAGTTTCTACTTTTTAAAACATTTTTTTTAGTTAGAACCTAACAATGCCATGTTTTTAACTGACAATTGTCTTGTAGTTTGGCTACTCTGTGGATGTCTTTCTACAGGTTTTGATGATTATGTTGACGAGGGATGAGTTAGATTAAAATAACACATTATTTGATTATATCAAACCCATCAACTAATTGATTATGAAAACTTGTTGATCAATCAAAACTGGGATGAAATACATCTGAACTTTATTGTACTGTTCCCAATCAAGGTACCCTTCAGAGATTTAAGCTCTACAATATATCTGTGTATCCCATGTACTCTGGGTGGACTGGGAAACCATTAACCACTGGATGCTTTCTGGAACAAGGAGGTAAGAAATCAAACTAGTACTGGTCACTACACTACAGTATACACAGTGTAGTATCTACAGGAGTGGTTTCACAGATTAAGAGTATTCCTGGTTTTACAGACATTAAAACTAGTCCTGGACTAAAAAGCATGCTCAATGGAGAATCTCCACTGAAATAGCTCTTCAGTCCAGGACTTGGCTTTATCTGTGTCTCTGAAACCGCCACATAAATTTCAATCGTTGATATACCAGTGTTATGATATTTGCTACAGTAGCTGGTGGCAAACATGTAAATGTTGAATAATGTTAACTGCTGTTTTCCCCACCGGTTCTGGTTGCTGCAGCTCCACTGGAGGGTCCCTCTGTGAAAGTGAGGAGAACAGGGAAGAGCAACGCTGAGGTGGAATGGATGGAGATTCCGCTGGACAAACGGCGAGGCTTCATCACAAACTACACAATATTCTACAACACAGGAGGCAAGGAACACTGTAAGGAAGCCCACCTTGTAGATGTGTTACTATAGTACACCGAACAAAAATATAAACGCAACATTTCAACGATTCTACAGAGTTACAGTTCATTCAAGGAAATTAATCAAATGTAATGCATGTATTAGGCTCTAATACAGAGATGCATCTGTTGGTCACAGATACCTTTAAAAAGAAAAGGATCAGTAGATCAGAAAACCAGTCAGTATCTTGTGCGACCACCATTTGCCTCATCCAGCACGACACATCTCCTTCGCATAGAGCTGATCCGGCTGTTAATTGCGGCCTGTGCGAATATTGTCTCACTCCTCTTCAATGGCTATGTGAAATTGCTGGATATTGGCGGGAACTGTAACATGCTGCCTTACACACATTTTCAGCTTCCAGGAATTGTTAACAGATCCTTGCAACATGGGGGTCGTGCATTATCATGCTGAAACATGAGGTGATGGCAGTGGATGAATGTCACGAAAATGGGCCTTCGGATCTCATCCCAGTATCTCTGCATTCAAATTGCCATTGATAAAATGCAATTGTGTTCGTTGTCCGTAGCTTATGCCTGCCCATACCACAACCCCAGCGCCACCATGGGGCACTCTGTTCACAACGTTGACATCAGCAAACCGCTCACCCACACGACGCCATCAAATTAAAAATGTTATTGGTCACATGCAGATGTTAATGCGAGTGTAGTGAAATGCTTGTGCTTCTAGTTCCGACCATGCAGTAATATCTAACAATTTCACAACATCTACCTTATACACACAAGTGTAAAGGAATGAATAAGAATATGTACATATAAATATGGATGAGCGATGGCCGACGCAGTAGATGGTACAGTATTTACATGATGAGTAATGTAGGGTATGTAAACATTATATGAAGTGGCATTGTTTAAAGTGACTAGTGATACATTTATTACATCAAATTTTTAATTATTAAAGTGGCTAGAGATTTGAGTCAGTATGTTGGCAGCAGCCACTCTATGTTAGTGATGGCTGTTTTAACAGTCTGATGGCCTTGAGGTAAAAGCTGTTTTTCAGTCTCTCGGTTCCTGCTTTGATGCACCTGTACTGACCTCGCCTTCTGGATGATAGCGGGGTGAACAGGCAGTGGCTCGGGTGGTTGTTGTCCTTGATGATCTTTATGTCCTTCCTGTGACATCGGGTGGTGTAGGTGTCCTGGAGGGCAGGTAGTTTGCCCCCGGTGATGCATTGTGCAGACCTCACTACCCTCTGGAGAGCCTTGCGGTTGTGGGCGGAGCAGTTGCTGTACCAGGCAGTGATACAGCCCGAGAGGATGCTCTCGATTGTGCATCTCTAAAAGTTTGTGTTTTTGGTGACAAGTCAAATTTCTTCAGCCTCCTGAGGTTGAAGAGGCGCTGCTGCACCTTATTCACAACGCTGTCTGTGTGGGTGGACCATTTAAGTTTGTTCGTGATGTGTACGTCGAGGAACTTAACAGGTTATTTTGCCCTCACCTCCTCCCTGTAGGCCGTCTCGTTGTTGTTTGTAATCAAGCCTACCACTGTAGTGTCATCTGCAAACTTGATGATTGAGTTGGAGGCTGGCCATGCAGTTTTGGGTGAACAGGGAGTACAGGAGAGGGTTGAGAAAGCACCCTTGTGTGGCCCCAGTGTTGAGGATTAGTGTGGTGGAGATGTTGTTTCCTACCCTCACCACCTGGGGGCGACCCAATCAAAGTCCATGACCCAGTTGCACAGGGTCTTGAGCTTAATGACGAGTTTGGAGGGTACCATGGCGTTAAATGCTGCCCGATACAGTTGAAACCGTGATTCATCCGTGAAGTGTGCATTTCTCCAGTGTGCCAGTGGCCATCAAAGGTGAGCATTTGCCCACTGAAGTCGGTTAGGATGCCGAACTGCAGTCCGATCAAGACCCTGGTGAGGACGACGAGTGCGCAGATTAGCTTCCAAGAGACGGTTTCAGTTTGTGCAGAAATTCTTAGGTTGTGCAAACCCACAGTTTCATCAGGTGGCTGGTCTCAGATGATCGCGCAGGTGAAGAAGCCGGATGTGGAGGTCCTGGGCTGGCGTGGTTACACGTGGTCTGCGGTTGTGAGGCCGCAACTTGAGACATCTGTGGCATTTTTTGTTGTTGACACAACTGCACATTTTAGTGACCTTTTATTGTCCCCAGCACAAGGTGCACCAGTGTAATGATCATGCTGTTTAAATAAACCTGTTGATATGCCACACCTGTCAGATGGATGGATTATCTTGGTAAAGGAGAAATGCTCATTAACAGGGATGTTGAAGGTGTCGCCTTCTCCAATATAAACATGGTGTTCTTAAAGGAATACCTCAGGATTTTGGCAATGAAGCCCTTTATCTACTTCCCCAGTCAGATTAACTCGTTTATACCATTTTATGTCTCTGCATGCAGTTTGAAGGAAGTTCAAGTAGATGAAAGGCTTCATTGCCAAAATCTTGAAGTATCCCTTTAATCATACCTTTTTTATGAATATGTTGTTCTGACTATGGATCCCCTTTACTGTTTACTGAATGAATTTTTGTTTTGTTTTTCAGCAATAGTTGTCTCCCCGGACACCTACTCTTACACAGTGGAGGGCCTGGCCAGCAACAGTAAGCAGGTGGTGCGGATCATGGCCTCTACAGTACAAGGCTCGACAAATGGCTCGGACCTGTCGTTCAATACTCTGATGTATGGTGAGTGAAGCAGTGTTTAACGGACACTTCATGCTATATACTCTGATGTATGGTGAGTGAAGCAGTGTTTAACAGACACTTCATGCTATATACTCTGATGTATGGTGAGTGAAGCAGTGTTTAACAGACACTTCATGCTCTATACTCTGATGTATGGTGAGTGAAGCAGTGTTTAACAGACACTTCATGCTATATACTCTGATGTATGGTGAGTGAAGCAGTGTTTAACAGACACTTCATGCTATATACTCTGATGTATGGTGAGTGAAGCAGTGTTTAACAGACACTTCATGCTATATACTCTGATGTATGGTGAGTGAAGCAGTGTTTAACAGACACTTCATGCTATATACTCTGATGTATGGTGAGTGAAGCAGTGTTTAACAGACACTTCATGCTATATACTCTGATGTATGGTGAGTGAAGCAGTGTTTAACAGACACTTCATGCTATATACTCTGATGTATGGTGAGTGAAGCAGTGTTTAACAGACACTTCATGCTATATACTCTGATGTATGGTGAGTGAAGCAGTGTTTAACAGACACTTCATGCTATATACTCTGATGTATGGTGAGTGAAGCAGTGTTTAACAGACACTTCATGCTATATACTCTGATGTATGGTGAGTGAAGCAGTGTTTAACATGCTATATACTCTGATGTATGGTGGGTGAAGCAGTGTTTAACAGACACTTCTTCATGCTATATACTCTGATGTATGGTGAGTGAAGCAGTGTTTAACAGACACTTCATGCTATATACTCTGATGTATGGTGAGTGAAGCAGTGTTTAACAGACACTTCATGCTATATACTCTGATGTATGGTGAGTGAAGCAGTGTTTAACAGACACTTCATGCTATATACTCTGATGTATGGTGAGTGAAGCAGTGTTTAACAGACACTTCATGCTATATACTCTGATGTATGGTGAGTGAAGCAGTGTTTAACAGACACTTCATGCTATATACTCTGATGTATGGTGAGTGAAGCAGTGTTTAACAGACACTTCATGCTATATACTCTGATGTATGGTGAGTGAAGCAGTGTTTAACAGACACTTCATGCTATATACTCTGATGTATGGTGAGTGAAGCAGTGTTTAACAGACACTTCATGCTATATACTCTGATGTATGGTGAGTGAAGCAGTGTTTAACGGACACTTCATGCTATATACTCTGATGTATGGTGAGTGAAGTGTTTAACAGACACTTCATGCTATATAGTGTTTAACAGACACTTCATGCTATATACTCTGATGTATGGTGAGTGAAGCAGTGTTTAACAGACACTTCATGCTATATACTCTGATGTATGGTGAGTGAAGCAGTGTTTAACAGACACTTCATGCTATATACTCTGATGTATGGTGAGTGAAGCAGTGTTTAACAGACACTTCATGCTATATACTCTGATGTATGGTGAGTGAAGCAGTGTTTAACGGACACTTCATGCTATATACTCTGATGTATGGTGAGTGAAGCAGTGTTTAACGGACACTTCATGCTCTATACTCTGATGTATGGTGAGTGAAGCAGTGTTTAACGGACACTTCATGCTATATACTCTGATGTATGGTGAGTGAAGCAGTGTTTAACAGACACTTCATGCTATATACTATATCTGATGTATGGTGAGTGAAGCAGTGTTTAACGGACACTTCATGCTATATACTCTGATGTATGGTGAGTGAAGCAGTGTTTAACGGACACTTCATGCTATATACTCTGATGTATGGTGAGTGAAGCAGTGTTTAACGGACACTTCATGCTATATACTCTGATGTATGGTGAGTGAAGCAGTGTTTAACGGACACTTCATGCTATATACTCTGATGTATGGTGAGTGAAGCAGTGTTTAACGGACACTTCATGCTATATACTCTGATGTATGGTGAGTGAAGCAGTGTTTAACGGACACTTCATGCTATATACTCTGATGTATGGTGAGTGTGAAGCAGTGTTTAACAGACACTTCATGCTATATACTCTGATGTATGGTGAGTGAAGCAGTGTTTAACAGACACTTCATGCTATATACTCTGATGTATGGTGAGTGAAGCAGTGTTTAACAGACACTTCATGCTATATACTCTGATGTATGGTGAGTGAAGCAGTGTTTAACAGACACTTCATGCTATATACTCTGATGTATGGTGAGTGAAGCAGTGTTTAACAGACACTTCATGCTATATACTCTGATGTATGGTGAGTGAAGCAGTGTTTAACGGACACTTCATGCTATATACTCTGATGTATGGTGAGTGAAGCAGTGTTTAACGGACACTTCATGCTATATACTCTGATGTATGGTGAGTGAAGCAGTGTTTAACAGACACTTCATGCTATATACTCTGATGTATGGTGAGTGAAGCAGTGTTTAACAGACACTTCATGCTATATACTCTGATGTATGGTGAGTGAAGCAGTGTTTAACGGACACTTCATGCTATATACTCTGATGTATGGTGAGTGAAGCAGTGTTTAACGGACACTTCATGCTATATACTCTGATGTATGGTGAGTGAAGCAGTGTTTAACGGACACTTCATGCTATATACTCTGATGTATGGTGAGTGAAGCAGTGTTTAACAGACACTTCATGCTATATACTCTGATGTATGGTGAGTGAAGCAGTGTTTAACAGACACTTCATGCTATATACTCTGATGTATGGTGAGTGAAGCAGTGTTTAACAGACACTTCATGCTATATACTCTGATGTATGGTGAGTGAAGCAGTGTTTAACAGACACTTCATGCTATATACTCTGATGTATGGTGAGTGAAGCAGTGTTTAACAGACACTTCATGCTATATACTCTGATGTATGGTGAGTGAAGCAGTGTTTAACAGACACTTCATGCTATATACTCTGATGTATGGTGAGTGAAGCAGTGTTTAACAGACACTTCATGCTATATACTCTGATGTATGGTGAGTGAAGCAGTGTTTAACGGACACTTCATGCTATATACTCTGATGTATGGTGAGTGAAGCAGTGTTTAACAGACACTTCATGCTATATACTCTGATGTATGGTGAGTGAAGCAGTGTTTAACAGACACTTCATGCTATATACTCTGATGTATGGTGAGTGAAGCAGTGTTTAACAGACACTTCATGCTATATACTCTGATGTATGGTGAGTGAAGCAGTGTTTAACAGACACTTCATGCTATATACAGTGTATTCAAAGTATTCAGACCCCTTGAATTTTTCCACATTTTGTAGATTGAGGAAAATCCTTTTTAGAATTGTAATCCTTTTTTAAGAATAAGGCTGAAACGTACCAACATGTGGAAAAAGGGAGAAGGGGTTTGAATACTTTCCGACTGTTCCAGTACTGTTCAATATATTCTGTATCCCTATAATGCTTTGTCTATGTAACATCCTGACATTGTCTCAATCTGCAATATGTCTAGAATCTGCAATATGTCTAGTTAAGACCTCCAGTCCTCAACACTTTAAGGTGCAAATACATTTAATAGTCACTACTTGATTCTATTCTGTGTCCTCCAAGCTCTTTTCCCTGCAGTAGTTGTACTAGATCTTCAATCTGTGTTTGTCCACAGGTTTCTTTTTTTGAAGGAATGTTTTCCTGACAAATGGTTGTCCGTTCTAGTGTCCTTTTTTAAAATGTAATTCTGTGTGTTTGTCCCTCAGCTCCTGGGCAGATGGAAGCCACCGTGGTGTCTGTGTGCATCGGCGTCCTGTTTGTCATAGTGCTCACTGTGTCCCTCTGCATGTACAAAATTGACTTGTAAGTAACAACCACACACTATTGAATTGTTTGAAATAGAATGTACTACTCTACATTTTACATTTTGAATGTGTACAATTGCTTCAGTGTGATGTTGAGTTGTAAGAGCGTTGACTCAGGGTTGTGTAACACAAATTAATTGTAACCCCCCGAGTCAGACATATTTGAAGAATTCTGGCACGATTGCGCTTTTGACTTCAGGTACTCAACAATGTTTATTGAAACTTGCATGGCAGAAACTCTATGGGAAGAGAGACTGCAGATTCTTTCAAACAACTTTATTATCAGATTTGCAAAAGTGAATCGGATCAACCATCACTAAGAATAGTTCAGAGTTGAAAGCTTCACAAATCAAGTTGTCTCCTTTTATGGAAAGTACATACTTGTATTTTTGACAGGATGCAGATGTGCAGAAACAGCATGTAAAAAGTCATTTAGCTTGTCTGTGTAGATTAAGATAGCTGATATCGCCACGATTCTCTGTTCCTCCCTGCTCTTCCCACATAGCTAAATTCCTGCCGATCGTCAACACATACTGCGGTCACACCCAAAAGGCTCATAAATCTAATACGCTCAGATGTTATGACTTAGTCACACAAGACAAGTTTGTATCAGTAAAAAATACTATCATATAACAATGGACAATTATTTTAAGTCAAACAGCATAGTATGTCATGAAAATTAATTTCCTCCACACTTGATAGCAGATTAGTTCAACCATGCTCTCTTGCTGATGCGTTACTGCTGGGACAAACACTTCATACCACACATCAGTGGGTCTGTGTTTTAACAAGTAAACACTCCCAAGGAAAAACATAGGACTGTGTATGGGGAGAGTTTTATTCCTAGCGCCTTTGTCCATTGCTCAAGAGCCTTCACTCATGATAATACAAGTCTAGTGTGTGATACTAAATCGGCGTCCCAAATGGCACCCTATTCCCTATATAGTGTACTACTTTAGACCAGAGCCCATAGGGAATATGGTGCCATTTGGGATGAGTCCTAAACAACATGTTCTAATGAAACTCTGTCCCTTTCTTCTGTAGGATAAAAAAGATCTGGCCACCGGTTCCAGATCCCTCCAACAGTACTATCGCTAACTGGTCGCCTGATTTCCCCACCAAAGTAAGTTGAAGTGCCTCCTGTGCTGATCTATGAGAGTTCAGAACATCACACTGGCTGAGTCACTTTTTTTTGACTCACAGTACCCTCTGTAATTTTTGGGACAGGGAAGCGTTCTTCCTTTAGCTCTATACTTCAACAGTTTGGATTTGAAACCAAACAATGACTAGGAGGTTAAAGTGCAGACTGTCAGCTTTAATTTGAGGGTATTTTCATCCATATCAGGTGAACCGTTGTCATTGTATTTTCACTTTTATTGAAAATAAGAATGTATTGTTTTTTAAACACTTCTGCATGAATGTGGATGCTACAATGATTACGGAAAATCTTGACAAGTGTGAAATTTACAGACGCACAAACATACCTCTCCAAAAAACGCTATCCTCCCCTGTTATTGTAATGGTGAGAGGTTAGTATGCCTCGGGGCTATGATATAAAATGCTATCCTCCCCTGTTATTGTAATGGTGAGAGGTTAGTATGCCTCGGGGCTATGATATAAAATGCTATCCTCCCCTGTTATTGTAATGGTGAGAGGTTAGTATGCCTCGGGGCTATGATATAAAACACTATCCTCCCCTGTTATTGTAATGGTGAGCGGTTAGTATGCCTCGGGGGTATGATATAAAACACTATCCTCCCCTGTTATTGTAATGGTGAGCGGTTAGTATGCCTCGGGGGTATGATATAAAACACTATCCTCCCCTGTTATTGTAATGGTGAGCGGTTAGTATGCCTCGGGGTATGATATAAAACACTATCCTCCCCTGTTATTGTAATGGTGAGAGGTTAGTATGCCTCGGGGTATGATATAAAACGCTATCCTCCCCTGTTATTGTAATGGTGAGCGGTTAGTATGCCTCGGGGTATGATATAAAACACTATCCTCCCCTGTTATTGTAATGGTGAGAGGTTAGTATGCCTCGGGGCTATGATATAAAATGCTATCCTCCCCTGTTATTGTAATGGTGAGAGGTTAGTATGCCTCGGGGTATGATATAAAACACTATCCTCCCCTGTTATTGTAATGGTGAGCGGTTAGTATGCCTCGGGGGTATGATATAAAACACTATCCTCCCCTGTTATTGTAATGGTGAGCGGTTAGTATGCCTCGGGGGTATGATATAAAACACTATCCTCCCCTGTTATTGTAATGGTGAGAGGTTAGTATGCCTCGGGGTATGATATAAAACACTATCCTCCCCTGTTATTGTAATGGTGAGCGGTTAGTATGCCTCGGGGGTATGATATAAAACACTATCCTCCCCTGTTATTGTAATGGTGAGCGGTTAGTATGCCTCGGGGGTATGATATAAAACACTATCCTCCCCTGTTATTGTAATGGTGAGCGGTTAGTATGCCTCGGGGGTATGATATAAAATAAAATGCTAACCTCCCCTGTTGTAATGGTGAGAGGTTAGCAAGTCTTGGGGGTATGATATGTGTCTCTCTGTAACTTTCTCACTCATCATTATTCACTATCCATAATCATGGTAGCATCCACATTAATGTAGAAGTGTTTAGAAACATTCTATTCTTCATACTTACAATAAAAGTGACTCCAAAATGACGATACATTATTTACCATTAACTTCTATTGGGCACAAATAATCAGAAACACAACCAAAACAAACAGCAAATGCATTCAACAAATGTGTAGTCACAAGCTTGACGTAATCATTGCGTGCTTTGAATATGGGACCAAATACTAAACTTTTTTTTATTACTTTAATACACAATTGAAGGGGGGGGGCTCTAAACGGTTCCCCCGATATGGATGAAAATACACTCGGATGAAAACTTAGTCTGAACTTTAACCTCAGTCATTGTATCATTTCAGAGCCAATCCACCACCAACAACAACCGCAACAACAACATGTGTCACTGTCCTAATAACTATGGAGGCCACTAAATTGATCTGTGATGAGCTATGAATATTTACTGGGATCCTGTCTACTCTCCACTGATCGTAACATCATTGTGGTTGTGTGAGCAGTACGTGTGGTTCTCCTAGATGACAGGTGATAGGACCAACAGGTCAAAAATAATTGTTTTATTCGCACCGTTCAAACAATTTGGACCGCTATAGTCACCTTAAATGTTTCTTTGCATTTTGGATTACGGTTATCAGTAGACATTTATCTACTTTACTTCCCTCACTACTTGGAGTGGCTGTGGCCCTCCTCAGGCTCTCTAGCTATGGCCCTCCTCGCGCTCTCTAGCTGTGGCCCTCCTCAGGCTCTCTAGCTGTGGCCCTCCTCAGGCTCTCTAGCTGTGGCCCTCCTCAGGCTCTCTAGCTGTGGCCCTCCTCAGGCTCTCTAGCTATGGCCCTCCTCAGGCTCTCTAGCTGTGGCCCTCCTCAGGCTCTCTAGCTATGGCCCTCCTCAGGCTCTCTAGCTATGGCCCTCCTCAGGCTCTCTAGCTATGGCCCTCCTCGCTCTCTAGCTATGGCCCTCCTCGCGCTCTCTAGCTATGGCCCTCCTCGCGCTCTCTAGCTGTGGCCCTCCTCGCGCTCTCTAGCTGTGGCCCTCCTCGCGCTCTCTAGCTGTGGCCCTCCTCGCGCTCTCTAGCTGTGGCCCTCCTCGCGCTCTCTAGCTGTGGCCCTCCTCGCGCTCTCTAGCTGTGGCCCTCCTCGCGCTCTCTAGCTGTGGCCCTCCTCGCGCTCTCTAGCTGTGGCCCTCCTCGCGCTCTCTAGCTGTGGCCCTCCTCGCGCTCTCTAGCTGTGGCCCTCCTCGCGTGTGACCCTCCTCGCCCTCGCGCTCTCTAGCTGTGGCCCTCCTCAGGCGCTCTCTAGCTGTGGCCCTCCTCGCGCTCTCTAGCTGTGGCCCTCCTCGCGCTCTCTAGCTGTGGCCCTCCTCGCGCTCTCTAGCTGTGGCCCTCCTCGCGTGTGGCCCTCCTCGCCCTCGCGCTCTCTAGCTGTGGCCCTCCTCGCGCTCTCTAGCTGTGGCCCTCCTCAGGCGCTCTCTAGCTGTGGCCCTCCTCGCGCTCTCTCGCTGTGGCCCTCCTCGCGCTCTCTCGCTGTGGCCCTCCTCGCGCTCTCTCGCTGTGGCCCTCCTCGCGCTCTCTAGCTGTGGCCCTCCTCGCGCTCTCTAGCTGTGGCCCTCAGGGTTGGGCTCAATTCCATTTCAGTTCAAGATGAGAATTAAAAATGTAATTCATGCGTTGCAAAATCCTTGAAGATAATGGTTTGTTTTTCAGTCCAGTTAACTACATAGCGTTTTCGCTATGTAGTTAACGTTAGCTAGTGCTAGTCGGCTGTACCTGTGCCAAGGGCATTCCCTCTTCTATAGCTTGTTCTCCATCTTAAAAAAAAAAATGGTGGGCCAACATGTTTTCAGTACTTTTATTTCCATGACTGATCAAAACTCATCGTCTCTCTCTGCAGCAGACATATAGTGAGCAATCTGTTTGTCACATCATATCGCAATAAAATCGCAGTATCGAAATATAATATATCGAATCACAATCATATCGTATCTACTCCCCTGTAAGGTGATGATATGGTGAGGTCCCACTGTGTGGTGGTGATATGGTGAGGTCCCGCTGTGTGGGGATGATATGGTATGGCGAGTTCCCTCTGCGTGGGGATGATATGGTATGGCGAGCTCCCTCTGCGTGGGGATGATATGGTATGGCGAGCTCCCTCTGCGTGGGGATGATATGGTATGGCGAGCTCCCTCTGCGTGGGGATGATATGGTATGGCGAGCTCCCTCTGCGTGGGGATGATATGGTATGGCGAGCTCCCTCTGCGTGGGGATGATATGGTATGGCGAGCTCCCTCTGCGTGGGGATGATATGGTATGGCGAGCTCCCTCTGCGTGGGGATGATATGGTATGGCGAGCTCCCTCTGCGTGGGGATGATATGGTATGGCGAGCTCCCTCTGCGTGGGGATGATATGGTATGGCGAGCTCCCTCTGCGTGGGGATGATATGGTATGGCGAGCTCCCTTGCTATGTTTAAAAAATAATAATAATAATAATTTTCTCCACGATTTTCATGGTTTCCAATTGGTAGCTGCAGTCTTGTCTCATCGCTGCAACTCCCGTATGGACTCGGGAGAGGCAAAACACAGCCAAGCCGCACTGCTGCTTGACAAAATGCCCACTTAAACCGGAAGCAAGCCGCACCAATGTGTTGGAGGAAACACAGTGCACCTGGCGACCGTGTCAGCGTGCACTGCGCCCGGCCTGCCACAGGAGTCGCTAGTGCGCGATGGGACAAGGACATTCCTTCTGGCCAAACCCTCCCCTAACCCGGACAACACTGGGCCAATTGTGCGCCGCCCCATGAGTGCCGGCTGCGAGCCTGGACTCGAACCAGGATCTCTAGTGGCACAGCTAGCACTGCCTTAGACCACTGCGCCACTCGGGAGGTGAGGTCCCTCAGTATGGTGATCATATCGTATCGTGATGTCCCTGGCAATTCCCAGCCCTAATTACTATGCCTTTCTATTCACTAAGCACATGTTGCTAGATGCAGATCTGCATCCATTTCAGTCATTTGACCATTTTTATTTTCTCAGTGTATAATAACATGGATGTGAAATAGACCTTACATAGAACTTGACTTAACCCTCCTTTTCAATCTCAGGCTGTCAGTCCCAAGGAGAGTGTGCTGGGCGACGTGAGTGTGGTGGAGGTGGACGTATTCGACAGGAAGTCGCTGTGCGAAGAGGATAAGGCGGGCCTGCCGCTCAAGAAGGACAAGTACCTGTCGGAGGAGCACAGCAGCGGCATTGGCGGCTCTTCTTGCATGTCGACGCCACGCCAGAGTGTCTCGGACAGCGAGGAAGGCGGTGACTCGGGCCAGACCACGACCAGCACCGTCCAATACTCGTCGGTGGTGGCCTCCAACGGCTACAAGGGCCAGTCCCCTTGTACTCTGCCCCAGTCCCCCTGCACTCTGCTCCAGACCCCCCAGTGCGGCTCCTCACAGTCCCAGACGCCCAGCTTTGCCCGCTCTGAGTCCACCCAACCCCTGCTGGACAGCGAAGAGAGCCAGGAGGGCAGTGGGCAGTCCCACCAGCGGAACCCCTACTTTAGCCGTTCACCTGTGGCTAGCGAAAGCAGAGACCCGGGGGACAGGAACCAGCTGGAGATGGAGGAGCAGGGGTTCGCTTCGCTCCGGTTCTGCCCTCTGGAGGAGGGGTCACAACAGACCACGCCCACAGATGAGGGACAATCCCCTGACGAACAGCCAGGCCCCGTTCCTAGCTATATGCCTCAGCTGAGGGGCCACAGGCAACCGTGTTAGGAGAGGAGAACAAATGGTGACTTTAGTTCGAAGTCGTCTCACTTCATTCATTTATCCCTCCTTTGTGCCTTGGTTCATTTCAGACATTCATTTATCCCTCCTTTGTGCCTTGGTTCATTTCAGACATTCATTTATCCCTCCTTTGTGCCTTGGTTCATTTCAGACATTCATTTATCCCTCCTTTGTGCCTTGGTTCATTTCAGACATTCATTTATCCCTCCTTTGTGCCTTGGTTCATTTCAGACATTCATTTATCCCTCCTTTGTGCCTTGGTTCATTTCAGACATTCATTTATCCAGCCTTTGTGCCTTGGTTCATTTCAGACATTCATTTATCCAGCCTTTGTGCCTTGGTTCATTTCAGACATTCATTTATCCAGCCTTTGTGCCTTGGTTCACTTCAGACATTCATTTATCCAGCCTTTGTGCCTTGGTTCATTTCAGACATTCATTTATCCAGCCTTTGTGCCTTGGTTCATTTCAGACATTCATTTATCCAGCCTTTGTGCCTTGGTTCATTTCAGACATTCATTTATCCCTCCTTTGTGCCTTGGTTCACTTCAGACATTCATTTATCCCTCCTTTGTGCCTTGGTTCACTTCAGACATTCCGTTCAAGATTTCAAATGATGAATTACGTCGGCATATTATTTTTCCTACAGACATCCTAACTTTGCCTCATTAAATCTCTTTTTAAGTGGATGACAGTTTGGCTCCAAGCCTTCAGCTTGTATGTGGAGTTTTTGTTTTAACATTCCAAGAAGCAAATAGACCACTTTTTCATGTTATCATCAGTGTAATACATGGGATTCTGAGATGCTGTATCTTATAGGTAAGACTAGACAGGCAGTGCATAACATCTTTTCTCTTAGCAACCACCATCTCAATCAGTTCACATGACAGACAGGAGTTTATAGACACAGGTCAGGCATTACTAATCAATGATGAACATCTGATTTTCATCCTTACAACGCATATGCTGTACATGAATGTAATTAACAGATCTCGTCGGTCTCAAACAGCAATGTCCCAGAAGAGCTAGGCACCAAACAGTAGAAAACAGGGAGGAGCTACATGGATCTGTCCAATAAGAAATGCTCATTTTCGCTAGTCGGCCCTAATGAAGATGACTGTGTTCCCAGGATGGTAGATTGAATGGTAACGTGTTCCAGTGTGGCATATTTTCTTTTTTCTTCATAGTATCTAGGACCATGTCTATGGACTGAAGTAATGCCTCACAATGAAAAGTTTACTCAATTTAAAAGCCTCTTCGGTCGCTAGTGAGCTTTGTACTGTTTATCATTCGTTGTGTTAGCTTCACCTGTCTTCACCTGTCAACTTGATTTATTGGACATAATTTGGCAAGGTATGCGCACACCTGTCTATATAATGTCCCGAAACAAAATGTGGGAAAAGTCCAGGGGTCTGAATTCTTTCCGAATGCAGTGTAGAATAGAAAGGAGGACTTAAAGGAAGCCAACATGTGACACTAACCAATACAACAGGACCCCTTGAAATATGCTACACTAGTCAGTATATGACTGGTGACATGGTGTCATTTCAGGTAGGGAATCGGTAGAAAAACTGTTTGACAAATGTATATTTTGCCTTTTTACAATGCCTTAAGAATTTTTATTCGAGGTCAACTTGACATGCTGTTATGAATTCTGCTCCAAGTCATCTTTAGACTTGATCTGTTGCCAAAGACCTTAATACCCAGGAATTACTAAATGTTTCATGTTCATTTCAAAATTCTATGAATTACTACTATTTTTGTTTTTAAATACAAGAATTATTTTATTTTAAATTGTTCCGTTAATAAGGACATTGTGGTTAAATTTAACGAAAGGTAAAGCAGTGCTATGCAAGTTCCCTGCCCATCTGGTTCCAGGTCAGATTTAGAGAGATTACTGGTACAGTATTATATGTACTGAAAAGGAAGATTGTGTATTATTTCTTACAGGTATATCTTTATTTTTTTTATATTAATTAGTTTGTTTGTTTTGTCATGAAAATAGTTTGTTTGTAATGTATAGGTCTCAACTGGACCTCCAAATGAGTTTCTACAGCAAGGAGTATGCTCAGAAATTAATGTACTTTTACCTACATTTGAATGTTGCTACTTATGAAAACTATTCTGACATCACTCAGTTAACACTACATTTCCATTGTATACAGAGAACAGCGTAGTATTTCACTGCATGCAACCATAACATACACCCTTTTTGGAGCAGTCTTAAGTATGAAATAAACTAGTTTAAATGCCTGATTTTTGTCTTCATTTCATAAAGTCAACAGTATTAACCATGTGACGGAATCCACAGTGTTACGTGTTATCCATGTGAAGCAATCCACAGTGTTACGTGTTATCCATGTGAAGGATTTTTGTTTTTATGCTTCTTGTCAAGCAGCATACAGGTAACTGCCAAAATAAAGGAAACCCCATCATAGTGTCTTAATAGGGCGTTGGGCCACCACGAACCAGAACTGATTCAATGCGTCTTGGCATAGATTCTACAAGTGTCTGGAACTCTATTGGAGGGATACGACACCATTGTTATGAGAATTTCCATAATTTAGTGTTTTGTTGGTGATGGAAAACGCTGTCTCAGGCGGACCTCCAGAATCTCTCAGAAGTGTTTAATTGGGTTGAAATGTGGTGACTGAGACACACACCTTTTAACCCCCTATGGTCCTGTGAGACCCCTCTTTCAAAGCCTCATCTCTTCTAGCCATGGTAGTCAAAATAATGGGAAACTGGATGTTTTTATTTCATGACCCTAAGTGTGATGGGATGTTAATTGATTAATTCCAGAACCGCACCTGCTTTGTATCCCTCGTTTACTGAAGTGTTTCCTTTATTTTGGCAGTTTCCTGCATCTTTAGAGGTCTTTTTTTCCAACAAGAACTTCATTAATAGAATAAAACCAAATATATTAAGTCAGAAATTCTGATTTTGTTACGCTCCGTCACATAAGAACATTTTGTTTTGCCACAAAATGTCATCAGGCAGACCATAGACTTGGAGTGAGGACTCCGTGAATTATCTTTTTTGTTGTAAAGAACAGTATAGCGTCAAAACAAGGGTGAGCTTCATGTCTCTAATCACTGGCTACGTCCCAGAATGCACCCTAATCCTTACATAATGCACTACTTCTGACTAGAGCCCTGTACACAGAGGACAAAATATAAGGAACACCTGTTCTTTCCATGACATAGACTGATGAGGTGAAAGCTATGATCCCTTATTGATGTTACCTGTTAAATCCACTTCAATCAGTGTAAATGAAGGGGAGGAGACAGGTTACAGAAGGACTTTTAAGCCATGGGACAATAGAGACATGGATTGTGTATGTGTTCCATTCAGAGGGTGAATGGGCAAGACAAAATATTTAAGTGCTTTTGAACATGGTATGGTAGTAGGTGCCAGGCACACTGGTTTGTCTCAAGAACTGCAACGGTTCTGGGGTTTTCACACTCAACATGTGTATCAAGAATGGTCCACCACCCAAAGGACATCCAGCCAACTTGACAACTGTGGGAAGCACTGGAGTCAACATGGGCCAGCATCCCTGTGGAACTGAGGCTGTTCTGAGGGCAAAAGGGGGTCCTAATGTTTTGTACACTCAGTGTATACTGAAAAGTGCATGTACAATTTGTTAAATTGTTTTGAAAAACAAATGAAATACCTCCCTCTTCTGTCTGCATCATTTTACAAAGTGAAGAGTGCTTTACATAATAATAATCAGTGAGACATTCAACATTAATAGAACAGAATGGCTTGGCTCCCATTCCTAACATTATTTTTAAAAATAAGTTATTATTCAATAAAATGTCATCGGGCAGATCATAGACTTGGAGTGATTTTGTTTTTTCTTTCCCATGACCCAGTAAATTATATTTTAAAGAGCAGTACAGGGTCAAATCAAGGATGGGCTTCAATGTCTCTCTAGTCACTGGGTGTGTCCCAAATTGCACCCTAATAATTATATAGAGCACTACTTCTGACCTGAGACCTACGAGCCCTAGTCAAAAGTAATGTATTTTATATGAAATAGGGTGTCATTTGGGACGCAAACATTTACATTCTACTTTTGAGTCATTTAACAGATGCTCTCATCCAGAACAACTTACAGGAGCAATTAGGGTTAAATGTCTTGCTCAAAGGCACATCATCAGATTTTTACCTAGTCGGCTCTGGGATTTGAATCAGTACACTTTTGGTTATTTGGCCAAGTTCTTAACCGCTAGGCTACCACCCATCCAGTAACTCAGAGACATGAAGCCTTGCTTTAACCCTGTTACTGAAATATTTCCATCTTGGCACACTTGCTTTCTGTTTTTAGGAAGTGGTGCTGCAACACCCCTCCCCCCAAACAAAACGGCATACTGGTAATGGACAGGAAGGGGAAGCGCTTAAATTGTACCAACAGCAGTCCTTCTCAACGACAAGAAACTAAAACATTTGATGAGATATAGTCTACCACATACAACAGTATAGATTGATATTTATGAGTCAAATTCAAAGAACTGATATCTATCTACCTTTACAATCTACAAATACACATACTGTACAAATTGTCACTCAAGTATAATTACAAAATGGATATTTCAAAGTACCACTAACACAAAAACACAATAGCCTATATGAGACATTAAAACTGAATGAATAAAATGTTCTAGGAAAGACTGAGAAGTCCACTGGATTCAGGAGTGTGTTCATGTCCGTTTACTTTCCCTCACCCTGTGTTCAAACATGCCCAGAGTGACGTACGCAGTGAGAGGAGCTATGCTGCTATGCTGCTGTGTGTCCAACAGACTCCTACTCTCCTCTGTGGTGCCCGACGTCGCCTCGCCTCCCCCCAGCCCCAACCTCACAGGGCATTCCCCTGGCGTCTGCAGCCTGTAGGGGTTGACGGGACAGCTCTCGGAGGCCTGGAGGTCTGATGGCTCTGATGATGAGTCCTCAGAGGTAGTTGACTCCAGCAGGTTGGTTTCTCCGTCTTGTTGAGCCAGTAAAGGGAGGAGGGTTGGGGCCAGGCCCAGGTTACTGCTCTCCTCTCTGGGTTGGCTGTCACAGAAGGTCCTGCTACCGAAGCCAGAGCTCCATCTCTCTGTCTGGTCACAGACTGTCTCTTTGCCCATGTCCTGTATGTCCCCGTCTTCTGTAGAGGTTGACCCCATGATGTCGTCCGTTATGGTGTTCACCTCACAGGGGTAGATCATCTCACAGAAGGTCTCGAGTTCAGACGGGTTGTTAAAGGGTTGGATCTGTGGGGTGACAAGGATATACATATTTCCAAAAAGGAATGGTGAAGACAGTAGGGACGATGGAAACTGGAGCCTATTGAGCCAACATGAAGACCAACATTTGATTTATTTCACCAGGTATGTTGACTGAGAACATGGGGACTAGTTACAGGGGAGAGAGGAAGGGGGTTGAATGAGCCAATTGGAACATGAACAGTTTAATCCATAAGTAATAGTCATAAAGTGAAAGATTTGTGTTGAAATGTAACAAATGAAATGTATATCAAATCCCTTTTCTTCAGACGAGTGAAATGGAAGGACATGTTCAATACAGTATCCATTGTCTATACTATAGGACAGGGATAAATGGAATGTGTTTTGTGTTTTAGGCTGTGTTTCTGAAGGACATGTTCAATACAGTATCCATTGTCTATACTATAGGACAGGGATAAATGGAATGTGTTTTGTGTTTGGGGTTTTAGGCTGTGTTTCTGAAGGACATGTTCAATACAGTATCCATTGTCTATACTATAGGACAGGGATAAATGGAATGTGTTTTGTGTTTTAGGCTGTGTTTCTGAAGGACATGTTCAATACAGTATCCATTGTCTATACTATAGGACAGGGATAAATGGAATGTGTTTTGTGTTTTAGGCTGTGTTTCTGAAGGACATGTTCAATACAGTATCCATTGTCTATACTATAGGACAGGGATAAATGGAATGTGTTTTGTGTTTGGGGTTTTAGGCTGTGTTTCTGAAGGACATGTTCAATACAGTATCCATTGTCTATACTATAGGACAGGGATAAATGGAATGTGTTTTGTGTTTTAGGCTGTGTTTCTGAAGGACATGTTCAATACAGTATCCATTGTCTATACTATAGGACAGGGATAAATGGAATGTGTTTTGTGTTTGGGGTTTTAGGCTGTGTTTCTGTATAGCACTTTGTGACATCGGCTGATGTAAAAAGGGCTTTATAAATACATTTGATTGATTGAGACAATATAAAAATATTATCATGTCATTATTATGTTTACCTTATGACAATCCTGTGAAGACCAGAATTCCAGGGAGCTGAGACCGGGGTTGGGCACTATCTTCCCCTTAAATCGTTTCCACCTAGGGATCAGTTAACCAATGTTACATAGAACATCCAATCATCTGACTTGTCTGACATAATTGACTTGAAGTGAGTGATGGGCAGTGCACTAAATAGGGAGCTATTTGGAACACAACCATTTACATATACAGGGAAGAACATCTGCAGCTTTAAAAAGTTTCTGAGATCAACGGCAGAACATACTGAATGACGCAGAAGAGTCCAGTGACTAGGACGATGAGGACGCCGAAACCACCGAAGACACAGGACATTATGATGAAGGTCCTGCCTGATGGGACAGACACAGAGACGTTATGATGAAGGAATACAACAGCAAATACTGTTTTTGGACAATTGATCAGTATTGTATGCATGGGGCAAAATGCTTAGTTAGAATATGTCAGAAAACCACAGAATTAAAACCACTGGTACAGACGAGTGCACGCAAGATGGCCGCAGGTCCAACCTGCACGGAAGATCGACTTGAATGTCCGTTCTTGTAACTGTAATTCTATGGTTAGAACATTTGCTACTATAACCCTGTGCTTCAAAGTGGATACATGGAATGAATATGTAGCACCATAAAGAGACTTTTAAAGTGTCAATCTGTGTTACCATGAGATACTATCAGATGGTGGGTGAAGCCTACAGACATGACCTTACCGTATCTGCTCGTTGTGAAGTGAATGATGCTGCTATTGGTTGCCCCAGTAACAGCTCTGGCCATAACATGGACACTGTATCTGGTGTCTGGTTGGAGAGGCTCCAGAGTCACTCCCTGTTTCCAGCTATTTACTGTCACATCTGAGAGGGGAGGAAAAACAACAGGAAATGACTCGGTACAGTCGACATGCCGTTATAACAAAGTTGAAACAATGTTTCAGGAGACTTACTCAGCTCTGGTTGTTTTTCAGTCTTGTAGAAAACAGTGTAGTTGACGACATCACCGCTACATTGGCTCTGAGGCACAGCAGTCCAGTTGACCTGAGCACTTTTGTCTTGAACGTGTACATCGACCGAGGAGATATTCCCTGGAGCTGAGTCGATCAAGAAAATATGATTTAGTAATCCATTTATTTGGGACAGATACAATTAAAACATTGAAATCCTTTTAATAAATAAGAATATGAAGATACATAGCCATTACCCCAAAGGACCAATAGAAAGAGAGGAACATATGAACGGTACCTCTTTGTACTGAGCAGATCTGAATGACCTTTTCGAGTCCTGTCTTGTCATCGTAGAGTGGAGTTACTGTGATGTTGTATAGTTTAAAAGGCTGCAGGCCTATGAGAGGGAGCGAGAAAATGAAAACATCCCAAAGTAGATTCCTCCAATTGTTTACGGGGATAACAGGAGGAGTGGTATTCATTTAATCTGGGATGTAATACACACAATATTACCAGTTGATTTAATAATGTTTACATACTGTTTTACCCACTTTATATGTGTATAATGTATTCTAGTCATGGCTCATCATATAAAAACAGAAATATTGATAAGTGTAATACCTAATTGTAGCTAGAATTACAAGCATTTCGCTGGAACTGCGATAACATCTGCAATTCTGTGTACTCGACCAATAAAGATTGACTAGATTTTTGATCCATCTAAAAGCATTCTGTTTTTCTTTCATCACATCAACGACAAGCTCAATGGATCTTCCTCTAATGCACATTCTATGAGTCTATTCAAACCCATAGAGAAACCACAGCAAAACAATTAAAATAATTCCTAATGACCACAGTAGAAAATGAAACTCAAACCTCGAGTCATGTCAAGCACCCCAATGTCAATGTAAAGTTACATAAAGTAACATAATCAGGATCCAACTATACATCCACCCATCAACCCACCCATCCATCGACCCACCCATCAACCCACCCATCCATCGACCCACCCGTCCATCGACCCACCCGTCCATCGACCCACCCGTCCATCGACCCACCCATCCATCGACCCACCCATCCATCGACCCACCCATCCATCCGTCCATCCATTCTTTAGAATCCCAGCTCACCAGTCAATGTGATGTAAGTGTCTTGGCTCTGTAGCCAGGTGTATGTATCTCCATCGGTGGTCCAGTCTATGATGTAGCCATGGACAGGATAGAGAGGAGGAACAACCCAGCTGACCTGGATGTCACCGTCATGGGCAGAGGCCTGGGCGCCCCTAACCTGGGGGAGACCTGACACACATAAACTCATATGAATGTGACACTGTAGTACACAGAGGCTTAAAACCACTTCTAAATAACACTGTAAATAACAAACGAGGACAGGTACTTTTTCTACAAGAAAACTCTGCCTTTCTTCAACTGTCGATAAGTATTTTAATGAAAGTAGAAGAAGTTTAGTAGTTTAAAAATGTTAGAGGCTTTTGTTGAAACATTGAGTTTAGTGTAGCAGTAGTGTCTGTATTATAAAGACTAGTGAGATAGTGTGATATACCTATCTATCTGGTAGTATAAATGGATCATGATAGATATGACTCATATCTGCTAGCTAATAGCTTTGCAATGAGTCACATGATATTAAACAGGATAACTGGCAAATCATATTGAATATGTGTCAAATATAGCAACTAACTTTGTCCCACGGCCGGTACATAGATTGACTGTTCAGAAAACGTGGTGTCGCCGCGATAGGCAGCGAGAGTGACTCTGTATGCCCGCTGGTCCACAGTGATGGAAGCCTTATCCACAACGGTGTCCAAATGTATGTCAGGCATGTGCTTTTCATCAGCCATGTACGTCAGCCTGTATCCATCGATGGCCTTGCAGGCAGGGGAGATGCTCTGTACAAAGCAGAAAAGAGGAAGTTAGAAAATACATCACACCCAGTCAGAATCATCCCCATTTAGAAACAAAAAATGAATATTTTGAGCAAGGTTTTAGATTTACTCATATTTCTTAGTAGGGTTACAAAGTGTGTGTGTGTGTGTGGGGGGGTATTACTGGTACCATTCGAAGTTAATCAGTAAGCTACTAGGCTTTTGGTAAAGTTAAAGTATTATCACATGTAGATAATAGCCAGAATCTACCGCAGACCCACAGCTGATTAGTGGATGTGCTGGAGGCAAAACTTGAGAAACAGGAAAAAGTCTCTGCACACTTCCTTTCCTGTCAGATGCAAATGTATTTAATTGTAGCTGAGCTTCCAGTCAGTCGACCTTCATCAGGTTGACTGAAAGCTCAGCTTTAAAATACATTTGCATCTGATTGCATATTTTTCCTGTTTCTCAAGGAATTTAGCACACGACATCTAGTGGCCTTTTTGGGTACTTCAGATTATCACAGCTGTCTGTAATGACCACTGGCACTTTGGTGAATACCATTGGTGTTTAATTTTTACATTTCTCTTACATTTAACCTTTATTTAACTAGGCAAGTCAGTTAAGAACAAATTCCGGCCAAACCCGGACGACGCTTGGCCAATTGTGATTCAGCCTAGATTTGAACCAGGGACTGTAGTGACGCCTCTTGCACTGAGATGCACCACTTGGGAGCCCAAATATGAGGGTTTCAACATGAGATATCCTTTGTTTATACTAAATATGAATGTGTTCTTAATTAAACTTACCTAGTTAAATAAATAAAATACAAAAGTAGTATGTCTTTGTTGTAAATCTTTTGGTGTCAAACTGGTGACAATTATGTAAAAACTAAATTTGGAAGAGTTGCAGAGTTAATTGAAAATAATGCTAATGTTGATGAGATGCGTTTTTCATTAATTAGGCTATTTCCTCTAGAACCATATGGTCTATCCACTAGAAATCAATGCACAAGATATAAAAAATGTATACTATAGATGAATACATAATTTAAAGTATAAATTACCAAAGGTACCATACCTAGATTACCACAGATGATCTGTTAATTACCAAAATTACAACAACAAAAAATCGTAAACTTTTTGTAAATTGGCGGTAGTTTTGCAACCCTAGTTTTGAGGAAGGAAACTTTTGGTAGAGTTCTACATCTTTGAAAGGCTTTAGACCAAAAGGGTCTCCAACTGTGGTGCTGGGGAGATACTGGGTGACGAGGTTGTAGTTTCAACCCACCACTAACACACCTGCTTCAAGGTTAGATTTATTTGTAGAATCAGATGTGTTGGTGGTGGGCTGGAACAACAGCCCGGGTACACTGTAGCTACCCAGGACCAGAGCTGGAGACCCTTGGTAGTGACTAACCAATACTGAACCAGAACAATGCCTATTTAAGCAATAAGGTCAGAGGGGCTGTGGTATATCACTAATATAACACAGCTAAGGACTGTTCTTAAGCACGATGCAACGCAGAGTGCCTGGATACAGCCCTTCGTCGTGCTGTATTGGCCGTATACCACAAACCCCAAAAGATGCCTTATTGCTATGAAACTGTTTACCAACGTAATTAGAACATCCGTGGTATACAATCTATTATAAACTGGGTGGTTCGAGCCCTGAATGCTGATTGGCTGAGAACTGTGGTATATCAGACCGTATACCACAGGTATGACAAAACATTTATTTTTACTGCTCTAATTATGTTGATAACCAGTTTATAATAGCAATAAGACACCACTGGGGTTTATGATATAGAGCCAATATACCACGACTAAGGGCTGTGTCCTAGCACTCCGCCTTGTGTTGTGCCTGTGAAGAGCACTTAGCCGTGGAATATTGGCCATATACCACACCCTCTCGTGCCTTATTGCTTAAATATACCACGGCTGTCAGCCGATCAGCATTTAGGGCTCGAACCACCCAGTTTATAATGTTGATTATGTAAAGTGCCATACATAAGCTTCCTTCCATAGGCTCCCTACCTTCCACATCAGGTGCACTGTTCTAGTCCCAGTGTTGTCTGGTGCATCCATCTTCCTCCACAGGTCCAACTGCACTGTGCTCGCTGTTGACATAGAAATAATAGAGTTTAGACAGAGTTTAGCCTAGTTATAATAATCACGTAATTTTGTGATGTACTGTCGGAGAATGTGTAGTAACTTTCAATACTAAGACTGAAACTGAAACGTAACACTCAATATTAAGACAAACTGAAAGCATACTGTGGCTGACTGATGTGTTCCAGAAAACGGTGATGGGTGATTAGTTCACAATGTTTCTCACCACAATCCATTTCACAAACCCTACGCCACCAACTAGACTCAGACCACAGCACTGTTTAAAATACTTTCAAAATGCATCCTTCCTATTATTTCTCTTCGAATGAGACAACTGGGTTGGTGAAATTGTTTCAGCCACATTGCTTATCTCTATCAAACCATGCCAGATTATAATGTGAGGAAGCTTACAGCAATTTTTTTTTATACATGATAACACTTGATAAGGGTGCATGACAAACACACAGACAGTGCATGCTATTCAATCAAGGTCTAACGACTCATTCTTCAAGCACAGCAAAATATGTGCATTCAAATTCATGTCTACAACAACCTCAAAATGTTAACAGTGAAAAACAAAACAGACGGCAGAGACATCAAAGCCTCTCAGAGTTGGAGAGCTGATCCTAGATCAAATTTAGCCTTTTAGAGCATAATTAATAAGATTACATGGACAAGGGGGAGCTGATCCTAGATCAGTACTCTGAGACATATACCTATCATCTCAAACATGCCTTCTGAAAGGGTAGATTTAAAAAAATTTTAAAAATTATCCTGAAAACCTGTATAGCGATTGTGATTTACTGGGGCTTTATGTTTTCTTACCGTTGAGAGAGGACAGTACTGTCACCTGGCTGCTCCATTCACTCCAGGGGGCCTTGTCTAAAGCACAGCGGACAGACACTGTATGGTTGGTGCATGACTCCACTTCAACAGAAGTGACAGAGGCTGTCTTGGCCACTGTGTTCATAGATGTATCCATTACATGCTGGACATTTACACAGGGAGAAGAAACAAAGATATGAGAGGCAAAAACAGTCATGTTAACTTCCAACTAGTCCGGGAAAATAGCACATTGCACTAAGCAACAAACAAATCACAGACAACGTAACATTGAATAAATGAGCGGTGTACCTTGGCATATTTGACTTGACAGTGTATGACCTGGTCAAGAAAGCCTGTGCCTCCTGGTCTTTCCCATTCAACCCTTAGATGAGCAGGGAGAGGAACCACCCGCACATTCTTTGGAGGGTCAATTTTCACTTGAAAAACAGGGTAAGTAATGTCAGGTTAGGTGAGTAATGTCAGGTTAGGTCAGTAATGTCAGGTTGGGTGAGTAATGTCAGGTCGGGTGAGTCATGTCAGGTCGGGTGAGTCATGTCAGGTCGGGTGAGTCATGTCAGGTCGGGTGAGTCATGTCAGGTCGGGTGAGTAATGTCAGGTCGGGTGAGTAATGTCAGGTCGGGTGAGTAATGTCAGGTCGGGTGAGTCATGTCAGGTCGGGTGAGTCATGTCAGGTCGGGTGAGTCATGTCAGGTCGGGTGAGTCATGTCAGGTCGGGTGAGTAATGTCAGGTCGGGTGAGTAATGTCAGGTCGGGTGAGTCATGTCAGGTCGGGTGAGTAATGTCAGGTCGGGTGAGTAATGTCAGGTCGGGTGAGTAATGTCAGGTCGGGTGAGTAATGTCAGGTCGGGTGAGTAATGTCAGGTCGGGTGAGTCATGTCAGGTCGGGTGAGTAATGTCAGGTCGGGTGAGTAATGTCAGGTCGGGTGAGTAATGTCAGGTCGGGTGAGTCATGTCAGGTCGGGTGAGTCATGTCAGGTCGGGTGAGTAATGTCAGGTCGGGTGAGTAATGTCAGGTCGGGTGAGTAATGTCAGGTCAGGTGAGTAATGTCAGGTCGGGTGAGTAATGTCAGGTCCGGTGAGTAATGTCAGGTCGGGTGAGTAATGTCAGGTCGGGTGAGTAATGTCAGGTCGGGTGAGTCATGTCAGGTCGGGTGAGTCATGTCAGGTCGGGTGAGTAATGTCAGGTCGGGTGAGTAATGTCAGGTCGGGTGAGTCATGTCAGGTCGGGTGAGTAATGTCAGGTCGGGTGAGTAATGTCAGGTCGGGTGAGTCATGTCAGGTCGGGTGAGTCATGTCAGGTCGGGTGAGTCAGGTCGGGTGAGTAATGTCAGGTCGGGTGAGTAATGTCAGGTCGGGTGAGTAATGTCAGGTCAGGTGAGTAATGTCAGGTCGGGTGAGTAATGTCAGGTCAGGTGAGTAATGTCAGGTCGGGTGAGTCATGTCAGGTCGGGTGAGTCATGTCAGGTCGGGTGAGTAATGTCAGGTCGGGTGAGTAATGTCAGGTCGGGTGAGTCATGTCAGGTCGGGTGAGTCATGTCAGGTCGGGTGAGTAATGTCAGGTCGGGTGAGTCATGTCAGGTCGGGTGAGTCAGGTCGGGTGAGTCATGTCAGGTCGGGTGAGTCATGTCAGGTCGGGTGAGTCATGTCAGGTCGGGTGAGTAATGTCAGGTCGGGTGAGTAATGTCAGGTCGGGTGAGTCATGTCAGGTCGGGTGAGTCATGTCAGGTCGGGTGAGTCATGTCAGGTCGGGTGAGTCATGTCAGGTCGGGTGAGTCATGTCAGGTCGGGTGAGTCATGTCAGGTCGGGTGAGTCATGTCAGGTCGGGTGAGTCATGTCAGGTCGGGTGAGTCATGTCAGGTCGGGTGAGTAATGTCAGGTCGGGTGAGTAATGTCAGGTCGGGTGAGTAATGTCAGGTCGGGTGAGTAATGTCAGGTCGGGTGAGTAATGTCAGGTCGGGTGAGTAATGTCAGGTCGGGTGAGTAATGTCAGGTCGGGTGAGTAATGTCAGGTCGGGTGAGTCATGTCAGGTCGGGTGAGTCATGTCAGGTCGGGTGAGTCATGTCAGGTCGGGTGAGTAATGTCAGGTCGGGTGAGTAATGTCAGGTCGGGTGAGTAATGTCAGGTCGGGTGAGTAATGTCAGGTCGGGTGAGTAATGTCAGGTCGGGTGAGTAATGTCAGGTCGGGTGAGTAATGTCAGGTCAGGTGAGTAATGTCAGGTCGGGTGAGTAATGTCAGGTCAGGTGAGTAATGTCAGGTCGGGTGAGTCATGTCAGGTCGGGTGAGTCATGTCAGGTCGGGTGAGTCATGTCAGGTCGGGTGAGTAATGTCAGGTCGGGTGAGTAATGTCAGGTCGGGTGAGTAATGTCAGGTCGGGTGAGTCATGTCAGGTCGGGTGAGTCATGTCAGGTGAGTCATGTCAGGTCGGGTGAGTCATGTCAGGTCGGGTGAGTCATGTCAGGTCGGGTGAGTAATGTCAGGTCGGGTGAGTCATGTCAGGTCGGGTGAGTAATGTCAGGCCGGGTGAGTAATGTCAGGTCGGGTGAGTAATGTCAGGTCGGGTGAGTCATGTCAGGTCGGGTGAGTAATGTCAGGTCGGGTGAGTCATGTCAGGTCGGGTGAGTCATGTCAGGTCGGGTGAGTAATGTCAGGTCGGGTGAGTAATGTCAGGTCGGGTGAGTCATGTCAGGTCGGGTGAGTCATGTCAGGTCGGGTGAGTCATGTCAGGTCGGGTGAGTCATGTCAGGTCGGGTGAGTCATGTCAGGTCGGGTGAGTCATGTCAGGTCGGGTGAGTCATGTCAGGTCGGGTGAGTCATGTCAGGTCGGGTGAGTCATGTCAGGTCGGGTGAGTAATGTCAGGTCGGGTGAGTCATGTCAGGTCGGGTGAGTCATGTCAGGTCGGGTGAGTAATGTCAGGTCGGGTGAGTAATGTCAGGTCGGGTGAGTAATGTCAGGTCGGGTGAGTAATGTCAGGTCGGGTGAGTCATGTCAGGTCGGGTGAGTCATGTCAGGTCGGGTGAGTCATGTCAGGTCGGGTGAGTAATGTCAGGTCGGGTGAGTAATGTCAGGTCGGGTGAGTAATGTCAGGTCGGGTGAGTCATGTCAGGTCGGGTGAGTCATGTCAGGTGAGTCATGTCAGGTCGGGTGAGTCATGTCAGGTCGGGTGAGTCATGTCAGGTCGGGTGAGTAATGTCAGGTCGGGTGAGTCATGTCAGGTCGGGTGAGTAATGTCAGGCCGGGTGAGTAATGTCAGGCCGGGTGAGTAATGTCAGGTCGGGTGAGTAATGTCAGGTCGGGTGAGTAATGTCAGGTCGGGTGAGTAATGTCAGGTCGGGTGAGTAATGTCAGGTCGGGTGAGTAATGTCAGGTCGGGTGAGTAATGTCAGGCCGGGTGAGTAATGTCAGGTCGGGTGAGTAATGTCAGGTCGGGTGAGTAATGTCAGGTCGGGTGAGTAATGTCAGGTCGGGTGAGTAATGTCAGGTTGGATGAGTAATGTCAGGTTGGATGATTAAAGTCAGACCTCAATTACACAAACAATACAATAGATAAACAAGAAATACTGGTGTAAGAATATTGAGCTTTACGATGGACAACAATCCAATTGTCCACTGGTATGACTGGTCATTTAATTTGCTTTGAATGGTGTATACACACACAACTAACTTACAGTGCCAGTCAAATGTTTGGACACACCCAGTCATTCCATATTTGTACTATTTTCTACATTGTTTTTAAATTTTTATTTTACCTTTATTTAACTAGGCAAGATCAGTTAAGAACAAATTCTTATTTTCAATGACGGCCTAGGAACAGTGGGTTAACTGCCTGTTCAGGGGCAGAACGACAGATTTGTACCTTGTCAGCTCAGGGGTTTGAACTTGCCACCTTCTGGTTACTAGTCCAACGCTCTAACCACTAGGCTACGCTAGACATCAAAACTATGAAATACTATGAAATACTATGAACTAACACATATGGAATCATGGAGTAACCCAAAAAAGTATCCAACAAATCAAAATAGATTTTAGATTCTTCAAAGTTGCCACCCTTTGCCTTGATGACAGCTTTGCACACTCTTGGCATTCTCTCAACCAGCTTCATGAGGTAGTCACCTTAAATGCATTTCAATGAACAGGTGTGCCTTTTAAAAGTTAAGTTGTGGAAGTTCTTTCCTTTTTAACGCGTTTGAGCCAAGATATACAGAAAATAGCCCTATTTGGTAATAGACCAAGTCCATATTATGATAACAACCGCTCAAATAAGCAAGGAGAAACAACAATCCATCATTACTTTAAGACATGAAGGTCAGTCAATCTGGAAAGTTTCAAGAACTTTGAAAGTTTCTGCAAGTGCAGTCATAAAAACCATCAAGCGCTATGATGAAACTAGCTCTCATGAGGACCGCCACAGGAAAGGAAAACCCAGGGTTACCTCTGCTACAGAGGATAAGTTCTTTGGAGTTACCAGCCTCAGATATTGCAGCCAAAAATAAATGCTTCACAGAGTTCAAGTAATAGACACATATCAACATCATCTGTTCAGAGGCGACAGTGTGAATCAGGCCTTCATGGTCGAATTGCTGCAAAGAAACCACTACTAAAGGACACCAATAAGAAGAAGCCAAGAATTGGGCCAAGAAACACAAGCAATCGACATTAGAGCGGTGGAAATCTGTCCTTTGGGCTGATGAGTCCAACTTTGAGATTTTTGGTCCAAACCTCCGTTTGTTTGTGAGATGCAGAGTAGGTGAACGGGTGATATACGTATGTGTGGTTCCCACCATGAAGCATGGAAGAGGGGGTGTGATGGTGCTTCGCTGGTGACACAGTCTGTGATTTATTTAGAATTCAAGGCACACTAAACCAGCATGGCTCCTACAGCATTCTGCAGCAATACGCCATCCCATCTGTTTTGCGCTTAGTGGGACTATCTCCAGGCTGTGTAAGGGCTATTTGACCAAGAAGGAGAGTGATGAGTGCTGCATCAGATGACCTGGCCTCCACAACCCACTGGTATGATGAGTTGGACCACAGATTGAAGGAAAAGCAGCAACTGCTCAGCATTTGTGGGAACTCCTTCAAGACTGTTGGAAAAGCATTCCAGGTGAAGCTGGTTAAGAGAATGCTCAGAGTATGCAAAGCTGTTATCAAGGCAAAGGGTGGCTTCTTTGAATAATTTAAAATATATTTTTTATTTATTTAACACTTTTTGGTTTACCACATGATTCCATGTGTTATTTCATAGTTTATTTCTTCACTATAATTCTGCAATGTAGAAAATAGTTTAAAAAAATAAGAAAAACCCTTGAATAAGTAGGTGTGTCCAAACTTTAGACTGGTACTATATATAAAACATGCTCTGCTCCAGAGAGTCAAAGCTGTGCATTCTGACTACATACCTGTATCCCAAGGATCCAATTCCAGTGTGTCCGAGATTGTCTCCCAAACTGTGCTTTCAGCTCGCACAGTGATGTAATTTAGCTTTGAAAGCTTCGGCAGGCTCTTATTAAAAGTGCATGACATGCTTCCAGAACTACAATGATCACTCTCCCATGCATCTGGGCTATTTTCCCTACACAAAAAGAGACAACAAAACAGAAACGTCGGTTACGTCCCAAAAGGAAGACATATGGTTACATACCCTGACGAAGACAGCTTGTCTGTCGATACGTTGGTTATTAAATTATTGCATCTCAGCTGCAGGGCTCTCTTTTTTTACGTCACAAATGGCACCTTATCCCCTACATAGCGCACTCCTTTTGTGCATTATTCCATATGACAAGGGAATCTTTCCGTCTACGTTGCTATACGAAGAGGAAGCTAGGTTTCGAGTCAGAACTCACCATTTCCTATAAACGGTATATGTTATTTTCGATGTGGGTTTGATCTTGTGCTCCCAGCGACATGTAAAATCTTGTTGCGAGATATATGTGACACACGATATGTTTCTGGGTTTCCCTGTTGAAAAAATTAAAGGACATGATTTATTCTCTCGTAAAAGTCATTCCCCAGATGCCATGATAACGTTGACGTATTGAAAGTAACGCACACCAACAATGTAAGTAGGTACGTACAGTATGTTTGTATGATGGTACCACCCAAGACTTGCTGAGTTAAATGGCTGTGACATTGTACTATTGCTTTCGGAAGGGATAGATTGTAGATGGTCACCGCAGCAAAGGAGGTGTTGGTTTCATAGAGGCTTTCATCTATGCTCTTGTTGTTGATCGTCCAATAGATTTGGCCGTGGCTGTCTGAGATTGTCTTGTTGCATGTCTTCTTGAACTTAATCTTAATATTGGAGCCAAATTCAATGTATGGGTCTTTTGGGATAACTTCACATCTATGTCCATATTGTCCTGTTGATAACAAAATGTGAAACTTTGTAATTAACAAATCATGGCAAAGAACTTGAGAGATGACAGTACAAAAGCCTGCACTAAGACCAACATTCAGCACAGAAAAGTAAATAGAGAATGAGCGATGACCGCCAACTCCCCAACTTCTATAACCACTCAATATGAATTTCAAAGAAAGTGGTAATTTCGCTGCTATTCTGGAAAACAGCTGAGGGATGGGGCTCTGTGACCATTCAAATGCAGACAGAGCTATGGATGTAGGGACTGAAAATATATGTATTGACCATGTTTTGATGCTACATAATGTTTGATTACAGATGCATTGTTATCAAACATTGGAGTTAAACAACCATATATTTGGGTTCTGATATGGTAGTTGAACTTAGCTCATACACTGTACAAAACATTAGGAACATGTTCCTAATAATAAATTGCATCCCATTTGCCCTCAGGACCTCAATTCGTCAGGGCATGGAATACGTGTCAAGTTACATTGGCTGGAGGACCATTCTTGATACACACAGGAAACATTTGAACTTCAAAACCCCAGCAGTGTTGCAGTTCTTGACACAAAATAATGCTTGCCCATTCACACTAGGAATGGCGCAGACACACAATCCATGTCTCAAGGCTTTAAAATCCTTCTTTAACCCATCTCCTTCATCGATATTAATTTAAGTGGCTTTAACAGGTGTCAATTTGGGTATATAGCCTTCACCTGGTCAGTGTATCACGGAAGAGTCTGTTCCGTTTTAAAAACAATATATATTTTCAATAATCAATGGGTATATAACTGAAAGTTTAAAAATGGAAGTTCCAATCAGATTGTCCCTTTCATACATTACTATCATATAGGAACTCACCTTCAGAAATTGCTGGGAGCAAAAGGAAGATTGACAGGACTAGCAGAGTTGCCATCCTTCTCAGTCCCTTGGCAGATAAGAATGGCATGTCATGTCTTTCAAGTAATAAAATTCCCTCTCCAGTAAGTGGCGAAACAATATCACTACAGCTAAACTAAGTCGTATCTATTAAGCAACGGGTTTAATAGCACAAACTGTTATTAATGCCGCACCTACAACTAGGAAACATCATGACGTCTCATCTAGCAAAAGGTCAGTTGGTTGACTTCAAACCGATTTATTTTCCATTCAGAGAGCGTTTTCTGAGTTCAGTTGTTTAAAAATCACCGAAGTCAAATTTCCGAGTGGCCAAATTGTTTTAAACCGCAGCTACTGGTTAAGTTTGAAACGTTAAATTCGGTACTCCATTATAAACATTTATCATACTCAAATGTCCTGTGGGAAGTTAGGGGTTGTGAATTGAAGGCACGACGACCAAGAACAAGGACTGGGTGGGTGTGTTGGCCATTGCACAACAATGGCAAGTTTAACAGGAAATGAGGAAACAGGATGAATGCCTGGGGACCGAATTTAAGCGCTCAGCTAGATTTTACAAGTGAAACATAACGCAAAGCTTTAATCGCCAATAGCGGAAACAAAATAAACAAGCCAGACAAATTATCCAAGACATTCTTTGTTATGAATAAAATGGGACTTCATCCATATTTCAAATGTCTGCATGAATTAATCATGTAAATCAAATGTAATGACTAATTTTGCCTGGCACAAAATGCCATGAATATTTTATACAACATAAGCACTCTTGTACATCAGTTACAACAAGCGATCCAAAACTTGGGTCAACTCAGACTGGTTAACAGAACCACAGTTAGGTCTAAACGCAGAATCCTTACAGAAATACAACGCTTTACAGGTATTATTTGGGGACAGACACGTTACTCAATAGTTCAGTTCAAAACACACTAGGGTGTAAATGGCACATTTTCAACGAGGTAAAACATTTGGTTGAAAAAGGAAAATAATAAGTCCAAGTGATGCGTCACAATTCAAACCACAAGAACCAGTAGCACTAATAATAGCTAGAACATTCATTGGTGAAGTTTCACCTCAAGCACACAGATTTTAACCAGTGGTTGACATTAATGGGTTTTCCCATATCCAGGACCACGCACATTTCCAGAAATATCAAGCAGTGCAAAATTATTTTCTTTAAAACAAAATAACACTAAAAGAAAAAGTTAAATCAAACCAAAACATGACTTGAAAACAGAAACTAAAAGAAATGTAGATGTGCATAATCACTCCCAATCGTCGTCGTCTGCGCCACTGCTCAGGGCAGCAGCTAGATGACTTGCCCCATCTCTCTGGAAAGAGCCACCCTGTGGTCAAGAGATGAACCATGTGTCAACGAGAACACTAAACATGTAGCCACTAAACGTGTTCAATGGAAAACAACAGCACTCAACCTATTCCAGATCCATACCTTCCTGCTATCAGTAGAGGCAAAGGTTCTGCCACCTGGGTTGAACCCTGTGGTGCCATGAGCACTGAAGGCAGCTTCCTCCAGCCATTTGGGCACCTCCTGCTGGGCCTGTGAAAAGTAATTGCAGTGAGAATACATTTTTATTTTATTTCAAAGTCAGCTTTGACTTACTTGCTAGCAGGCCTTAAAGCTGGAATCCTTAACGGTGAAACTTCCCGACCGTTTAGGATTTTACAACAAAGTAACTGCAAACACATTGTCCCCTCTCAGACAACATTGCACGCACACTAGAACAGCAGAATATATACTTCATTTTATCTAAAACACTTTCATCCACAAAACAATAACAAAGGTGTTGGGACGGACAGTGGCGCTGATCCATCTTTAAAGGTTGCTTTTGACCAGAGAGTGTGAAATCACTTACCCCAGACAGGACTTTGACCAGGGAGCGTGCCAGGTTGCTGTCAGCCTGCGGGTCAAAGAAACACACAGCTCTCCCGGTGTTCCCACAGCGACCTGTTCTCCCGATGCGGTGGACGTACTCATCAATGTTGTTGGGGAGGTCAAAGTTGACTATGTGTTGGACATCCTTGATGTCCAGTCCGCGGGCAGCAACAGAGGTGGCCACCAGGACAGGACACCTTCCTGAGCGGAAGTCGCCGAGCGCCTGTTCACGCTCCCTCTGCTCACGGTCACTGATAACACAACACGTCATACAACTGGACAAAGACTAACAAGACATAAGGTAATCTGGGGCCCAACTATAGCAATGACTATTGGGTAAATCACTTGAAGACAGTCCCTTACCCGTGAATACTAGTAGTATTAACCTTCTCCTGACACAGGAACGTTGCTATAAAGTCAGCCTGCCTCTTGGTTTCCACAAAGACCATTGTGCGTTCAGACCCTGCGAAGGCAGAATATGCCCGTCAACATGAAAAGACAATTTGATGTACTGGAAAGTGGTTGAAGCGTTTGCATGACAGGTGCCCGACAGTCATACAACGAGGTGCTGATGGGTACCTGTAGTCTTCAGGACCTCCAGTAGTTGGTCTCTTTTGGAGAACTTGGTCACCTGAACCACGACCTGCTCCACATCACTGCAGGCTCCACCCACCACACCCACAGCAAGGAACAGATAGTCCTTCTTCAGGAAGTCAGCAGCCAGTCTTAACACCACAGGACAACAAGGCATCAGGGGCCCACCCATTTCATTTAAAAACACACAACTACCATTTAGAAATCATGCAATGATTTGTTTCTACTGCATTATCCTTTACATTAGCTGCACAAATATTTAAACATTTGTTTTAAAAATCATTGTTTATCTCAGTTATCTGTGGCGGAGTGTGGGAGACAGACTTTTGGATGTCCTCGGGGTAGGTAGCGCTGAACATAAGGGTCTGGCGGTGCTCTTTAGCTGGCATGCCTGGGGACCCCACCAGCTTGCGCATCGCAGGCTCAAAGCCCATGTCCAGCATCCTGTCAGCCTCGTCCAGCACCAGGTAACGCAGCTTGCTCAAGCCAATCTGGGGAAGTAGACAGAAGAGGCCGTATATCCGTTTGCTAAAAAGGACTATGTTCACAGATAGCTTCACCCGGCTGCCAACTACAAGGTTTGATTAAAAAAAGTGTTTTGTTATTGAAGCACAGATTACCTTTCCTCTTCCAATAATGTCCATCAGTCTTCCTGGAGTCCCACAGAGCACATTGCAGCCCTTCAGTATCTCGCGAATGGTGTAACCGGTGCTTATGCCACCGTAAACTACCACTGGACGCACACAAGTTCTACAAAAGACAGTAGGGGAAAAGTATCCGGAATCAGTGTCCATTGGATCCCCCCCCCCCAACAATTTACCTTATAATTTGTTCTTATTATGGAAAAAGTTAATTGCATCCAGCGCCATTTCCACCATTACTATTGAAAAGTGCAGGTGGGGTGAAAGGGGTTGAACATACTGCCTTTCGAATATGCAGTGAACATAACTTCATACCCATGGGCAAACTTCCTGGCTTCCATGTAGATCTGGTTGATCAGCTCCCTGGTTGGGGCCACTATAATAACCTCTGGCTCCTGGATCTCGCTGAACTGACTAGCTGCCACGCCGTCCACCATCAGCTGCTGCAGGATGGGCAGTAGGAATGCAGCCTGGGGGACGACAAACGTTAAGATACTTTGTCTACCCACAGGCTTACCAGACCTACCAACCCTGTCCAACTTTTTAGAGTACCAGACACGCACAGCAAATTGAAGATTCAACTCGCAAATCTAATGTAAAGGCATTTTTAGAAGCATTGCCTCTATTGCTAATAACAGACATTCATTCTTCATCGTGCAGTCTTCTAAACTCCCGACTCCATTTAACCTATTTGGGACTGGGGGCAGTATTAAGTAGCTTGGATAGAAAGGTGCCCAGAGTAAACTACCTGCTACTCAGGCCCAAAAGCTAGAATATGCATATAATTAGTAGATTTGGATATAAAACTCTGAAGTTTCTAAATCTGTTTGAATAATGTCTGAGTATAACGGAACTCATGGCAGGCAAAAACCAGAGGAAAAAACATCCAACCAGGAAGTGGGAAATCCGAGGTTTGTAGTTTTTCAAGTCATTGCCTATCAAATATAAGGTGTCTAAGGGGTCATACTGCACTTCCTAAGGCTTCCACTAGATGTCAGTCTTTAGAACCTTGTTTCAGACTTCAACTGTGAAGGGGAGAGAAAGAGCCCCGTTTCAACCAGGTGTCTTGCAGAGTGCCATGAGCTGATCATGCGCGCTCCGGTGAGAGATAGCTGCGTTCCATTGCATTTCTAAAGACAAAAGGAATTCTCCGGTTGGAACATTGAAGATTTATGTTAATAACATCCTAAAGATTGATTCTATACATAGTTTGACATGTTTCTACGAACTGTAATATAACTTTTGACAAGGTCTGAACAAGTGATTGCGATTTATGCATTTGAATTACTGGGCTAAACACGCAAACAAAAAGGAGGTATTAGGACATAAATGGACTTTAAAGAACAAAACAAACATTTATTGCAGAACTGGGATTCCTGGGAGTGCATTCAGATCAAGATCAAAGGTATGTGAATATTTATAACGCTATTTCTGACAACCTCTCCTTGGAAAATGGCTGGATTTTGTGATTAGCGCTGACCAAAAAAATCGCACGGTGTGTTTTCGCCGTAAAGCCATTTTGAAATCTGACACAGCGGTTGCATTAAGAAGTTTCTATATATCCATGTTTAACACTTGTATCTTTTATCAATGTTTATTATGAGTATTTCTGTAATTTGAGGTGGCTGTCCGCACTTTCACCAGATGTTTGTTTGAGACAATGCATTTCTGATCATAACATACCAATTTCATGTGAGGTTTTTGGACATATATTAACTTTATCGAACAAAACACATTTATTGTGTAACATCAAGTCCTGTGAGTGCCATCTGATGAATATCAACAGTTAGTGATTAATTTAATAGCTATTTCTGATTGTGAACCCTCTCCTTGGCTGGAAAATGGCTGTATGGTTTTCTGTGACTAGGTGCTGACCTAACAATCGTTTGATGTGCTTTCGCCGTAAAGCCTATTTGAAATCGTACTGTGGCTGGATTTACAAGAAGTTTCTTTAAAATGGTGTAAAATAGTTTGAGGAATTTTAATTATGGGATTTCTGTTTTAAATTTGGTGCCCTGCAATTTCACTGGCTGTTGTCGAGGTGGGACGCTACCATCCCACATATCCCAGAGAAGTTAATGCCAAAACGTTTATATTTAATTATACTTGGGTCATGCTTTTTGTGACATTGATCATAATTAGTCTCAGGTTGCGTGATCCTCGTAACATTAAGTGGAAAATAAAACTAATGGGACCCAGAATTAAATGTATATCACATGCACTAAAAAAATAACTGATCGCATTTGTGCATTTTATTTCTTTCACTAGCAAATGCGAGTGAACTGCTGACACTTTAAAGCCCACTGAAAGTCCATCTTATGTTCGCTTGAAACAATTAGTGTTTACTTTCCCACAACATAGTCGAAAAAGGGATTTGTTCATGTTTTTACAGACAGCTGACAGTCGGCAAACTCAGCATCACAACAAACAGGAGGGGCAGACACGATGCAGCTACGTCGAATAATGATGTATTCATCTCCTTGTCCGTTGACAAACTCTGTACATGTCTGTTGCAGCTCGAGTCAGGATGTTAGATATACTCAGTAGATTTGTTTATTATTATTATTGTTTTTATTCAGGCCCTATTAACTTCTGCATAATTTTAACTCTGATCTCGTACATGGACAGAGAACCGAGTAGTTGGTACACAAAATGTGTGCATGTTAGCAGGTCTTGCTTACACATGGCGGCCAATACAAGCGCTGTAGATTTATACCAGAATAGGTTAACCTGGGTGACGGAGAGGGCATACAACCAGAGCTCCATTTCACATGAGTATTTGAACTACAAGAAAAAGGCGCTTAAGACTGCTTGCTAAATAGGGAATTTCAGTTCTACAGGGGCAACTTACCGTTTTCCCAGATCCAGTCTGGGCACAGGCCATGAGGTCCCGGCCAGCAGCGATGATGGGAATGCCATGCTTCTGTACTGGGGTGGGCTTCTTATAGCCAGACTTACTGACGTTCCTGTTCAGAGATTCACACAGGGCAGCCTCTTCAAAACCCTGAGGATAATAGGTTAGTCAGTCTCAAAATCACAGCAACATTGCAATTTACCAATACAACAACCAGTATACAACAATCGATCCGTTTATTTATTTGACAATCCAGCATTTATGTTGCAAGTGCAACTCTGGGGCCATCCCAACATCTTAACCGTTTCCTTGTTCTTTCCAACAAAGCAACCAATATTGTGGAAGTCCATTCAGTTGTGAAGGTAAGGAGATTAATAAAATAACCCATTAACACTAAGAACACAGCCACCAGTAAGGCACTCACCATGATTGCCTTTGGCGGATTGCTGCCGCTGACATCGACCAAGATGTCATCGTACTTATCAAAGTTGATGCCCGACTCATAATGAGCAAAAATAGACGACTCCTTCTCACAGAGGGCTTCGGGCACATAGGTCACCTTTGGGGGACCTGGTGGTAGAGTGAAGTTATGAGAACGTGATAACCGTCTGAAGTATTTAATTATAGAATCCACTGAAAGAACATCTCGGATGCAACTTTCTACAACTGAATGTTGTTAAGAGAAGAGCAGCAGCCTTCTTGTCGTCGATGTTGAAACAAAACCCAAGTAGTTGTAGTACCACTCAGAGGATGTTTAATTACATGAATAAGTTACATGGAACAAAAACAATATGCAATGGTTCCCTTTAAGTATTGTTTAGAAAAACATGGAAGTTTTAGTCTTCTGATACATCAGGGGTCCTAAACTGGGGGGGGCGCAGGCCTGGTTTTATTAGCCCCCCAGCTGAATCTAGTTGATGATCACTGGTATACATAGTCAAACAAAACACGTGTATAACATACAAACCTGGATTGCCACCATCTCCACCACCATCCCCATCCATGGTTGAGCCTAAATAGGCGAAAATCTCACATAAGACATTTTCAAATGTAAACGTATTCAACATCAAGTCAAGGAAATTAATTAGTAAAAAATGAAAACATGGAACCTTTAGAGAAAACTTCTTCATCTCGTCCACGATAACCTGGAATAAGACATGGGAAGTTTCACAATAAGGCTTGCTGTGAATCAATCTCGTAAATGCAAGGCCAATTAATATGGCTCTAAAAATCAATGCAAAAATAACTGATGGAATAATAGAATCCAGACCAAAACAGAACGCAACAATATGAAACAAAGTAATGACCTTAATGTAATGAACTACACCGAACAAAAATAAACCCAACATGTAATGTGTTGGCCCCATGTTTAATGAGCTGAAAATTCAGAAATGTTCCATATGCACAAAATAATTTCTCAAATTATGCACAAACTGGTTTACATCCCTTTGTGAGCATTTCTCCCTCTGCCAAAATATGCCACACCTGTCAGATGGATGATCAACCAGCTGATTAAACAGCATAATCATTACACAGGTGCATATTGTGCTGGGGACAATAAAAAGACTAAAATGTGTTGTCACAACACAATGCCACAGATGTCTCAAGTTGAGGGAGTGTGCAATTGGCATACTGACTGCAGTTATGTCCACCAGAACTGTTGACAAATAATGAAATGTTCATTTCTCCACCATATGCCATCTCCATCATTTTAGAGAATATGGCAGTACGTCCAACCAGCCTCACAACCGCAGACCAAGTGAAACCATGCCAGCCCAGGACCTGCACATCACCATGCGGACTGTGATGACATTTCTGTAATGAAGCCCTTAGGTGGACAAACTATTTGATTGCTGGACCTGGCGCCCCAGTGGCTTGTTCTGGGTCCCAAGTGGGTGGGCCGATGCCCCATGTGAAATCCATAGGTTAGGCCCAAATTAATTTCCTTAAGAACTAACTCTGTAAAATCATTGAAATTGTTATGTTACATAATATTTGTTCAGTATAAAATGTATTAAAAATGTGTTTGCTAAAGTTAGAGGAAATGAACAGAATGAGTCAGTGATTTGCATTTCCTGCAACTTTCTGAAGAAGCAACAAGAATTCCCCGTCTGTGCGGTGCACACATCTATCACCGCGTAGCCGTTAGTGATGCTAATGAATTATTATTATTATTAATAAGTAATTTGTATCGATGCTAATGAAAAGTCTTCTGGTAGATGGAAAGGCTTTCTTAACTACAAAGTAGCCTTTGCTTACCTGGCATATGATTTTAATCAAGCCAGTGAGTTTTTATTTGGCAAACTCTATATGTGCATTACAAAAACAGTTCCTCTTGCTAAGTGCACACTGGAATTGAAGGGTAATTATACCCAAAAATAAACATCAAATTTGTCCTAGACATCCTGATGTGGTTTAGGCCTTAGATCAAATTTAGTAGTTTGAGTGAGAGAACTGAAGGGGAAAACTGAGAACAGAAATTGGGGAAAATATAAATGTATAGGGCCCCAAAATTACCTCCTCCGCCAAATCCTCCTCCATCACCACCACCTGAAACAAACCATAGTTAGCAACAACTTTCCCTCAAGCATTTCAACTGATTTAAAGTATGAAGAAAATAAAGACATGACAACCCTGAATATTTTTGGAGTGCCATGTCAGCAACACCCCCACACTGCTCAAATCATAGGCAAATACACTTTTTGCCTAATGTTGGTAAAAGGCTGCCTCAGAAGGAATGGTAGGTAATACAGTTAACTTGGCTGCTCTTCAGTAGCCAACTAGAAACAAGTTTAAATGTACAAACAGGGGATAAGGTTGGGTAGGAGGGGAATCCCAGAGTAATCTTTCTCAGGAAGTTGAAGCAGTTTTCCCCCCTGCAGCTGCCATTTCCTGAAACCGAGTCTTCAATAATATCAAACAATGCAGCCAACAAATAAATCTGGTTTGATCCTAAATTAAATTGGCAAAATCCTACAATGTACCAACTAGAAGCCCATTATATGGCTGTTTCTCACACCAGCATACTTGCACCTCAAATTGCGTGCATGGTACGCCAAATGCACACAGGTTGGCAGGTCTGAAAATATTTTTGCATTGCCATCAACTAGGCATCTTTGAATGATACTCACTGGTAAAAGACTGAGGCTAGATTTTTATGATAGAAATCATATATTTTAAGGAATACTTTAGAATTTCCTTAAGTGAGGTGCTGATTTACCTGACCGGAAGCCTCCCCTGCCACCTCTGCCTCCCTGGCTACCTCCAAACCCTGAAAAGTGAAAGATTTGATCAAAAAAAGAGCCATAAAAAACAGCATGATACATTTCATTAGCGTACCACCATTTCAATAATGAGAACTAGAACTTAGTCTAGACCACCATCCACAAAAATGTTAACATTACATATTTTAGCAGACACGTATTCAGAGCAATTAGGTTTAAGTGCCTTGCTCAAGGGTACATAGATTTTTTCCCCCCCTGGTCGGCTCTGGGATTTGAACCAGCAACCTTTAACTGGCCCAACGCTTTTAACTGATAATCTACCTGACCTTTTTAATCACTGATATCGGACAAGAGCATGTTAAATTTATTTGAATGCAAAAAGACATGCAGAAACACTTGGGAGGACAACGAGAGCGTTCAAACTGAGCCAACAATAACTACACTTTCTTGCATTTAGAGAATATGAAAATCAACATACCACCATCATTGCCATCATCCCCTGTCAAAGTAGATTTCACAAAACCCATGTGTAAAACATTACATCCAACAGCTAGACGGATAAGACCATATTCAAGAAACACTTCAAAATCAGGGGCATAATGTTTATTAAGAATGCTCATCAAGAAAAATTACAATGTGGGGCATGAGAACTAGAGGATAAGAATAGCTCTTACCATTTCGGATGCCTCCTCCCCTTGATCCTCTGCCGCCCCCTGTTGAGACAACAATTTGAAGCATTTAGGGACACAAAAATCACAATTAAGAGTCATGCAATTACCCATCGTTCCAGAAAGTTAATTGTCCAGAAAATATTATTTTTTTCTAATTTGTTTATTTCAGAAGGAACCACAAGTCTCACCTCTGCCTCTTCCCCTGAAGCCTCCATCACTGTTCCAGGAGCTGTCTTTATCTGTACAGAACAGATCCAATTCAAAGAAGAGCAATGTTAATACAATTCGAGGTATGATTTAATAAAGTCATGCCGAAGACATTTGAAGACCCTCAAAATGCTTGCGGCACCAGCATAATACATTTTGGAACTCTGAAACGTATCAAATACCTTGAACAGTATTATGCCTCTATTCTATTTTAGTACCATCCACATGAATTGATCACAGTGTGACAATTTGCTCAACTGCAGTCTTGAGCTGCAATATAAGTTAACAAGTCAGTCACTTACCTTCATTCCCATTCTCACCAGCTCCTGTTGACAAAGGGCAATATACTTCAAAAATAATAATTACCTGTAAAATAATTATTTCCAAGATGCCTTAGGCATACATCTTGAGTAAATAATAATAATATAATAATAATATAATAATAAATAATAATAATAATATATATATATTATATATATATCTTGAGTAAATACTCAATTTTACACAGCAATAATTACATCAAATATAAAGTATTTAAAATAATTCTGAGACTATGCACCTGAAGAGAAACTCTTGAAGTCTCCACCACCTCCCCTGGACCCTCGGCCTGTAAGTAAAAATTGCAAGAATTTCAAGTCAGTAGAGTAATAACTCAGACCAGTGATAAGAACCATTTATTTTAAATAACTTGCCTCTGCCACCACCAAAGCCACCACCTCCACTGTTCCAGGAGCTGACTTTATCTGAAGAGATCACAAATCTTAACATTGTTTCAATTCTTGCAAGTTACCTAATGGATATAAAAAGGCACAATCCTACCAGTCGGTCTCCCAAAACTGGAACTTTGGCCACCACTGGTCCACGAGCTCATTCCACTTTCTACAAAAACACATGCAAGCTCAGCCATTAAGCCTTTGTTACATCCTGTGATTATTTTGTTTAAAGGCTTTCCCAACACCCGTGAAAAATCAATATATCACTAGCCACTTTAAACAATGCTACCTAATATAATGTTTACATACCCTACATTATTCATACGTATATACTGTACTCTATATCATCGACTGCATCCTTATGTAATACATGTATCACTAGCCACTTTGTTTACATGCTCATCTCATATGTATATACTGTACTCGATAGCATCTACTGTATCTTGCCTATGCTGCTCTGTACCATCACTCATTCATATATCTTTAATTTTTATTTTACCTTTATTTAACCAGGCAAGTCAGTTAAGAACAAATTCTTATTTTCAATGACGGCCTAGGAACAGTGGGTTAACTGCCTGTTCAGGGGCAGAACGACAGATTTGTACCTTGTCAGCTCGGGGGTTTGAACTCGCAACCTTCCGGTTACTAGTCCAATGCTCAAACCCTGCCGCCCCATCTTTTTGTACATATTCTTTATCCCCTTACACTGTGTATAAGACAGTAGTTTTGGAATCGTTAGTTATATTACTTGTTGGTTATTACTGCATTGTCGGAACTAGAAGCACAAGCATTTCGCTACACTTGCATTAACATCTGCTAACCATGTGTATGTGACAAATAAAATTTGATTTGGCTATTACAGAAAACATGCCCATTTTGCCAAGGGAATCCAGCTAGTCCACATACAAATTACATGAACCTACCATTACTTGTGGTAACCTGCAAAGTAAAATAAAAAATGTTTTTAAAAAAAATGAATGTTGCATATGCTGATTTAAGCCAATATTACACATATATTGTCACTACTTGGTGTGAAATGTAAGCTTTGGTTCACAAATGACTCCACTAATATGTAAAGCATTACAGCTCAAATGACCTGTTTACAGTAATTTACCTCATCCCAGTTGTCCATGATCTACAAATGTGGTTCTGAAATCAAGAAAAGCCAAAAGTCAATTAACTGCACCTGGTTATCCATTACCTAGCTTGCTACATTTTAGGATGCGTTGGTAAATTAAATTTCACAGAACTCCGATAAAAACAGCCTACCCAGCTCTGCTAGGGCGTGTAAAATGGTCAGAGTGAAGGTTTCTCTCAATTGTGTCTGGAAGTAGCTTAGCAAGCTAGCTAACTTTAGCCAGTTAACTTTCTTGACTGCAGTTGTGAGGTCCGAACGCTCGGATCAATCCCTCATCCAGTGTGCGCTCTGAACCAGTCTCTCTGAACGGTCCTAGAGCGAATCGCTCTGAACAAGTCGCTCTAAACCAGTCTCTCTGAACGGTCCTAGAGCGAATCGCTCTGAACAAGTCGCTCTAAACCAGTCTCTCTGAACCGTCCTAGAGCGAATCGCTCTGAACAAGTCGCTCTAAACCAGTCTCTCTGAACCGTCGCTCTGAACGCTCCGGGAGCCAAACCTCTGAATTTACAGACGCCCGGAGCGCACTCAGACACTCAATGTATAATTTAATCACATCTTTAGTAGTCAATGTTTCAGAACACGTTTCGGAGGTTCTCTAGTTAACTAGCGCTACTATAGTATTATCAATTAAAACAAGTGTGACCACTGACTAACTAGCCAACATTAGTGTACTTTGTTGGGAAAGTAGAATCAAAGCACATAATGACATTGCAAGAAATTAGCTAGCTAGGTTGTTACACAGCCACCAGAAAGTACTTATTTTTTTCCAATACTGTACAATGACAAAATGAGCCTCGGAAGATGAATAGTCAGTGATATCAGTAAATCATCTCCCATCTAGGCCGCAACGAAGTAACGCTAGTTTATAACTACTTGTCACGCCATTTGTCTGCGGTCATTAACTCACCAAGTTTACCCAACACGTGCAGCCATTGATTTCGAAATGTAAAGACAACATTAACTAGCTAGATAAGCATTTCTAACAAAGTTCAGTAATGTTGAGAGCTAGATAACATTTAAAAGTTAATTATCCAAATAACTGACTATTGTTATTTTTTTTTAAATTGCCAGTCATGTACAATATGTAGCTCGTTGGCAAGCTAATGTTACCCTAGTTAATAACTGGCTGAACAAGCAAATTAGTCTCATGCTCGTCATGTTGACTAGATAATGTTAGCTAGATAGCATTATGTAGATTTATAAATAATCTGTCAAATGTCCCAAATTGCACCAAAAATTACAATATGAATGGTTATATGTAACAAGTTTTGATAACTAAACGTTTCAGTTCGTTAAAAGTTAACACCAAAGTGGCTTCCTATGGCGCTAATTACCTAGCCAACACGAACCTAGCGGTCTTCTTGCTAACCCATAAAGATTACTAGTTAAACAGCTAATTAACTTAAAGATACGTTTTCCTTGCAATCATTACAAACATAAAAGCATTTTGATGCACTGAGGAAAAAGTACAATTGAAACCTCCGTACATTTTCGAAACGCTTTCCCGCAGCGTCTTGATGTTCTTCCACGTGGCAGAAGGTTGTGGATCGTCAAAAAGAGAGCGCGCTTGTTGGGGACGCGATAAAAACCCAGCTGGACCGCGGGAGGGAGACAAGGATGAAAGGGGGTGTTACTTTTTATTAAAACATTTTATAAAACCACTGCTCGGGATTTATTTACTTATCATTGAAAGGTCATATCAACATGAAATGTTGATTTACAAATATATATATTTTTAAATATAAAACTATAAAGCTTTCTATGGCAGAGTAAGTGAGGAGTTACTATTTAATGTGACCTCCCATCGTTCTCATTTACATGTGGCTCATCCATATTAGTAATTATTTCTCCCTGGTATTTTTTTATTGAAACGGAGGGACTGTGAAAATATCTTTGTTTCAACAACTCAGACAAAATGTGTAAACAAGAAGCGCTGTAAAATCGATGTCATCCATGTTGTGATTGGCAATTAGGGTCATTGCTCCGGTCACGTTGTGTGTTAGGTCATGTCAATCACCTGGAGGAATGTTTTGGAACGTTCAGATAGAAAAATGTAATGTAGAACAAACATGCCTCTCTAACATGTACAATAAGGAATTATGTCGGCTCTAGTGATCTAATTTATATCTGCAACATTTGAGACCATCTGGCAACTAAACATGGTTCAGAGGAAACACAATGGTCCAAAATCATCTTAATTGTTTGATTCTTGGTGATTGAGGAAATTCGGCTTGTCACCAAAAGCACTCACAAACTTCTACAGATGCACAATCGAGAGCATCCTGGCGGGCTGTATCACCGCCTGGTACGGCAACTGCTCCGCCCTCAACCGTAAGGCTCTCCAGAGGGTAGTGAGGTCTGCACAACGCATCACCGGGGGCAAACTACCTGCCCTCCAGGACACCTACACCACCCGATGTTACAGGAAGGCCATAAAGATCATCAAGGACATCAACCACCCGAACCACTGCCTGTTCACCCCGTTATCATCCAGAAGGCGAGGTCAGTACAGGTGCATCAAAGATGGGACAGAGAGACTGAAAAACAGCTTCTATCTCAAGGCCATCAGACTGTTAAACAGCCACCACTAACATTGAGTGGCTGCTGCCAACACACTGTCATTGACACTGACCCAACTCCAGCCACTTTAATAATGGGAATTGATGGGAAATGATGTAAATATATCACTAGCCACTTTAAACAATGCTACCTTATATAATGTTACTTACCCTACATTATTCATCTCATATGCATACGTATATACTGTACTCTACATCATCGACTGCATCCTTATGTAATACATGTATCACTAGCCACTTTAACTTTTTTTTTTTTTTAACTATGCCACTTTGTTTACTTTGTCTACATACTCATCTCATATGTATATACTGTACTCGATACCATCTACTGTATGCTGCTCTGTACCATCACTCATTCATATATCCTTATGTACATATTCTTTATCCCCTTACACTGTGTATAAGACAGTAGTTTTGGAATTGTTAGTTAGATTACTTGTTGGTTATCATTGCATTGTCGGAACTAGAAGCACAAGCATTTCGCTACACTCGCATTAACATCTGCTAACCATGTGTATGTGACAAATAAAATTGGATTTGATTTGAGGTCACCTCTGGGCAGAGGAGAGCTTATCCTTGAATTGGGCAAATATTTTAGTGTAACCAGTGGTGCGTTCAGCAAGACACAACGTTTTGGAATGTTCTGATAGAAGTATCAATGTAGAACAATATATGCTTGTTTGACAAAAAGACCAAGAAATCATGTTGGCTCTATTCATGGCATTTCTTTCTGCACTGGTTGGCAATTGAAGGTGGCCCTGAGTTCCTATTCCCAACTATCTTTTATTCTGTACCTAACATTATTTTTCCACCAGAGGGCAGGAGCCTCATCTGACAAAAAAAATCCCAGATTGTAGTCTTATAAGAATAACACTACAATATAGATTCATACTGTTAGATATGATCATTTAGCCTGGTCGCCAGTCTCTGTAACATTCCACTCCTTGTACTCTGTTTCATGTGCCAAAGAACCATGAATGTGAACTATTTAATTAAAGATGAATTTTAATACAATATGTAACTTTTCAGGGACAGTACTGTCATTCTCAGTGAAAGCAAGTCTAAGAAGCAGTATATCTGCTCTACGTGTGCTATTCCTATAATTCCATCTCTTAAGTTTTGTTTTTATCTTTTACATTTGGTTTTGTACACCAAATTCAAACAGCTGAAAATACATATCTTCATATCTTTTTGGTTATTGAAAAGTTATTTCACAGTGGTTAAGATGGTACAATGATTCTCTACACTATGCATTGCTTGTTTTGTCACATAAACTGAAATTAGGGGAACTAGAAATGTAGCAATCAGGAAATGATGAAGTGATTTTTGCATATTGTACCTTTAAGCAAAGAGTGGAATAAATAACAGGTGGCGTTTGTTTTGCATGGCCCAGTGCCCCTGGTGGGTGAAGATTTCACTTAAAGGAATAATCCACTCAAAACCACAAATTCTTATGATTTATGTTGTTAAATAATGCAAATATGTGAGAACAATATATGCTGTGAAATGTTTTTGCGTTTAATTGTTCTAATAAGGTAGCCTAGTGGTTAGAGCGTTGGGTAGCCTAGTGGTTAGAGTGTTGGACTAGTAATCAAAAGGTTGCAAGTTCAAATCCCTGAGCTGACAAGGTACAAATCTGTTGTTCTGCCCCTGAACAGGCAGTTAACCCACTGTTCCTAGGCTGTCATTGAAAATAAGAATTAGTTCTTAACTGACTTGCCTAGTAAAATAAAGGTAAAATAAAAAGGTAGGAAGCAACATGTGTATCATCACTATTGGCGAGTCCAGATGGGAGGAGTCTACAGTCACATGTGGCATCCCACAGTGTTGGGGCATATCCTGTTTTTCATTTATATGCTTTATCAACTTCCACTAATGTATAACATCATCTTCCACTGCTACGCTGACGATAGGTCTACATTAACACCAAACCGGACACCCTCTCTGCCCGGGCAAAACTCAGCAGCTGCCAAGAGGACATCAGGGCATGGATGACAGAGACCTTCCTCCAGTTGAACAGTAGCAAGACTGAGGCTATACTTATTGGGACACCCAAGCAGGTCATCAGTGCTGGAAACACCTGTCCTACAATCAACTGCCAGATCATTCACCTGTCCTCTGTCACCTCCAACCAAGGAGTCAAGTTTGATCCTTCTCTGTCCTTCGAAGCCCACATAAAACAAATATGTAAAACATAATTTTTCCATCTTATAAACATCGTCTGGGTCATACTGTCACTCTAGGCGCAGAGAAACTGTGAGGATTGGATTATATTGAGCTACTCTAGGCGCAGAGAAACTGTGAGGATTGAATTATATTGAGCTGCGGGGCACCGGTCTGAGGTAAAAGCAGGTTAGGTTCTTAAACCGAACAGTAATCTGCAAAAAAGGCAGTCATCCAGAAACATACATCTGTTTTCCATAAAATATATGTTTGAATTTTCAAACTAGTTTTCATTGGGAATGCAGATAAAGCTTTTTTTTTTTTATATCAAAAGCAATCACTTTTACATGTGAAAACACAGAATCCTACTCATTACTCCACATGCTAATTATGTCACTTTTGTTTCACCGTGGGCTTTGACCGGGGCACATGGCTCACACCCAGGAGGCAGCCCAGTTTCCAAAACAAATGCAATCAACTTTCCTGGTGCAAAACACGCCTACCTGTGCTCCCGGGCCAGATTAATCAAATCCTCTCACTCATCAACGGCTTTAATCTTCTCTAGGATCAACTACGGCAAAGCGCTGTTTGGGGGCCTCCCAGCCAAATCACCAAAAGATTTGATCATATTACTCCAGTGCTAGCCTCTCTACACTGGCTTCCTGTCAAAGCAAGGGCTGATTTCAAGGTTTTACTGCTAACCTACAAAGCATTACATGGACTTGCTCCTACCTATCTCTCTGATTTGGTCATGCCGTACATACCTACACGTACGCTACGGTCACAAGACGCAGGCCTCCTAATTGTCCATAGAATTTCTAAGCAAACAGCTGGAGGCAGGGCTTTCTCCTATAGAGCTCCATTTTTATGGAACGGTCTGCCTACCCATGTCAGAGACGCAAACTCGGTCTCAACCTTTAAGTCTTTACTGAAGACTCATCTCTTCAGTGGGTCATATGATTGAGTGTAGTCTGGCCCAGGAGTGGGAAGGTGTTCCCCTCTTTCCACTGGGATTCTCTGCCTCTAACCCTATTACAGGGGCTGAGTCACTGGCTTACTGGGGCTCTCTCATGCCATCCCTGGAAGGGGTGCGTCACCTGAGTGGGTTGATTCACTGATGTGGTCATCCTGTCTGGGTTGGCGCCCCCCCTTGGGTTGTGCCATGGCGGAGATCTTTGTGAGCTATACTCAGCCTTGTCTCAGGATGGTAAGTTGGTGGTTGAAGATATCCCTCTAGTGGTGTGGGGGCTGTGCTTTGGCAAAGTGGGTGGGGTTATATCCTTCCTGTTTGGCCCTGTCCGGGGGTGTCCTCGGATGGGGCCACAGTGTCTCCTGACCCCTCCTGTCTCAGCCTCCAGTATTTATGCTGCAGTAGTTTGTGTCGGGGGGCTAGGGTCAGTTTGTTATATCTGGAGTACTTCTCCTGTCCTATTCGGTGTCCTGTGTGAATCTAAGTGTGCGTTCTCTAATTCTCTCCTTCTCTCTTTCTTTCTCTCTCTCGGAGGACCTGAGTCCTAGGACCACCTTGGTTTCTGTACAGCACTTTGAGATATCAGCTGATGTACGAAGGGCTATATAAATACATTTGATTTGGTTGTTGGTCACATACACATGATTTGCAGATGTTAATGTGAGTGTAGCGAAATGCTTGTGCTTCTAGTTCTGACTGTGCAGTAATATTTAACAAGTAATCTAACAATTCCCCAACAAATACCCAATACACACAAATCTAAAAGGGTGAATGAGAATATGTACATATAAATATATGGATGAGTGATGTCATAGGCAAGGTGAGGTAGATGGTATAAAATACAGTATATACATATGATAGGAAGTAATGTAAGATATGTACACATGATTAAAGAAGCATTATTTAAAGTGCCATTGTTTAAAGTGACTAGTGATCAATTTATTAAAGTGGCCAGTGATTGGGTCTCAATGTAGGCAGCAGCCTCTCTGAGTTAGTGATTGCTGTTCAGCAGTCTGATGGCCATGAGATAGAAGCTGTTTTTCAGTCTCTTGGTCCCAGCTTTGATGCACCTGTACTGACAAAGCCTTCTGGATAGTAGCGGTGTGAACAGGCTCAGTTGGTTGTTGTCCTTGATGATCTTTTTGGCCTTCCTGTGACATCCGGTGCTGTATGTGTCATGGAGGGCAGGTAGTTTGCCCCCGGTGATGAGTTGTGCAGCTCTGGAGAGCCTTGCGGTTGAGGGCGGTGCAGTTGTCGCGTACCAGGCTGTGATACAGCACGACAGGATGCTCTTGATTGTGCATCTGTAAAAATTTGTCAGGATTCTGGGTGACAAGCCAAACTTCTTCAGCCTCATGAGGTTGAAGAGGCTGTGTAAGTGGACCATTTCAGTTTGTCTGTGATGTGTACACTTTCCACCTTTTCCTGACACCACAGTTTGAGTGCCCTCTCTGCCTCCCTGTAGGCTGTCTCGTCGTTGTTGGTAATCAAGCCCACTACTGTTGTGTCTTCTGCAAACTTGATGATTGAGTTGGAGGTGTGCATGGTCACACAGTCATGGGTGAACAGGGAGTACAGGATGGGGCTGAGCACGCACCCTTGTGGGGCCCCAGTGTTGAGGGTCAGCGAAGTGGAGATGTTGTTTCCTACATTCACCACCTGGGGGCGGCCCGTCAGACAATCCAGGTTTGTGCCCCAGCACTACACAGCTGATTCAAATAATCAAAGCTTGATGATGAGTTGGTTATTTGAATCAGCTGTGTAATGATAGGGTAAAAAACTAAATGTGCACCCAGGTTGGGGGAACCCTGAACCTACAGGATCAACTTCTAAATTGTTACGTTTGCCAGCCAACCAGAAAAGCAAGGCGAAGCAATTCAGGCATTCTTGAAAGTCAGGCCAATCCTTGTCCTGCAAAGAAACATTATTTGTATAGTTGATTTTTTGTTGTTGTTGCAAGCAGTAGGAATTTAGAATGAAATGTGGAGTGGAGTTCATACTTACGTGATGACATCACATAGTACCTTCAATAGTATTCGGCAATCATCATTTATTTGAAAAACACAGTTTCCAACATAATTTTGTTGCAATAAAGAACATTCTACAAATGAACAATTCAGTGATAACTGGGGTGGCGTTAAGTGTGGAGGAAGATCAACTGTATGTAAGATTCCCAGTGTCTGTGACGCCCACTGTGACTCCCACTGTTTAGTGCGACTTATTTATTTATTTATTTTCACCTTTATTTAACCAGGTAGGCTAGTTGAGAACAAGTTCTCATTTGCAACTGCGACCTGGCCAAGATAAAGCATAGCAGTTTGACACATACAACAACACAGAGGTACACATGAAATTAACAAAACATACAGTCAATAATACAGTAGCAAAAAAGAAAACAAAGTATATATACAGTGAGTGCAAATTAGGTCAAATAAGGGAGTTAAGGCAATACATAGGCCATGGTGGCGAAGTAATTACAATATGGCAATTAAACACTGGAATGGTAGATGTGCAAAAGATGGATGTGCAAGTAGAGAAACTGTGGTGCAAAAGGAGCAAAATAAATAAATACAGTGTGGGGATGAGGTAGATGGATGGGCTGTATACAGATGGGCTATGAACAGGTGCAGTGATCTGTGAGCTGCGGGAGATGGGAATCTCCAGCTTCAGTGATTTTTGCAGTTCATCCCAGTCAGTGGCAGCAAAGAACTGGAAGGAAAGGCGACCAAAGGAGGAGTTGGCTTTGGGGGTGGCCAGTGAGATATACCTGCCGGAGCGTGTGCTAGCGATGGTGACCCGGTGGAGAGTGTGATGAAATGGAGAGGACACTATTTGTCCTGCTGAGTTTTGATGCAGTCTTTGCTTGACAAGGTCAAGTAAGGATATGTCATTTGTCCCATGAGAGCTTTTGTCCCAAACTATTATGGTGTTTTAGGTGCCAAGTTTATGGTCATGTTGCAGGAGTGTGTAGGAGGAGATTCCTATGCACACCATGTTAGAAGTGTGCAGGAGGGCATGAGACAGAGGACTGTGTAGTATCGGTGGAAAACGTTGTGCGTGTAAGCTGTGGGGGTGCCCATTGTGCTGCAGATCGGAGGTGTCCGGTTAAAGAAAGGCAGGTTGATGTTGCCAGGATCAGAGTAGTACAGAAGGTGTCGTATACTGAGGCAGTGAAGAGAATAGTAGAGGAAGATGGGTAGATGGCGAGGGATCCTGAAAGGATTCCTGTGAGTAGGCCGAGGCCAATTGAGTGATGGGAATAATATACTGTATGTTTCAGGAAGGGGGTTTCTTAGAGTTTATAGCCAGTCACAGAACATAGAGGTTGTGGTGGGTGTCCTCCTCTGGGTACATAACTGTACATACCATTTCTGTCCTCCTCTTCAATACAAAACCTAGGAGGCTTATGGTTCTCAACCCCTTCCACAGACTTACACAGTAACTATGACAACTTCTGTAGGATGTCCTCAAAACTATCAGAGCTCTTGCAGCATGAATTGACATGTTGTCAATCCAATCAAATGATCAGATAATGAATCTAGCAGGGGCGTGTATTCATGGATGCCAAAGGAAGCCAGGCTTCCCCAAATATCTGACCAATAATAGCAAAAAGTATTTATCTTTCGCCTCTCTCTGTGTTTTCATAATTTTTCGTCAATTCGCAGGTGGCTGAATTTCACCTGAGAAATCATCCGAGCAAGGGAAACAGCGCCCCTCTGTCTCAATATGTGTGGCCCATGTATCTGATGCTGTCTGGACCAAAACAGTATAAGATTTTGGTCCAGCTGCTATTTATTAAATAATTAGCCAATCAACTTTGAGCTGAGCTCAACTGTGGGTTATCCTGGTGCATCAAATCCATACTGGCTTCAGACCAATCAAATCACTTTTATACACACACACACAAATCAGTACCATGGACAGCCACATGATATTTAGCAACATTGATTGGACTAAATAGTTGTTTTTATTGTTTTTATTTAACCTTTATTTAACCAGGTAGGCCAGTTGATAACAAGTTCTAAATTACAACTGCGACCTGGCCAAGATAAAGCAAAGCAGTGCGACACAAACAACAACACAGAATTACACATGGAATAAACAAACATACAGTCAATAATACAATAGAGAAAGTCTATATACAGTGTGTGCAAATGGTGTGAGGAGGTAAGGCAATAAATAGGCCATAGTAGTGAAGTAATTACAATTTAGCAAATTAACACTGGAGTGATAGATGTGCAGATGATGATGTGCAAGTAGAGATACTGGTGAGCAAAAGAGCAAAAAAGAAAATAAAAACAATATGAGGATGAGGTAGGTATATTGGTATCTTTAAGTTTGTTTCAGTGTATTAAATTAAGCATACAGTTGAAGTCGGAAGTTGACATACACTTTAGCCAAATACATCTAAACTCGTTTTTTTGCAATTCCTGACATTTAATCCTAGTAAAAATTCCCTATCTTAGGTCAGTCAGGATCACCACTTTATTTTAAGAACGTGAAATGTCAGAATAATAGGAGAATGATTTATTTAATCTTTTATTTCTTTCATCACATTCCCAGTGGGTCAGACATTTACATACACTCAATTCGTATTTGGTAGCATTGCCTTTAAATTGTTTAATTTGCGTCAAACGTTTCACGTAGCCTTCCACAACCTTCCCACAATAAGCCGGGTGAGTATTGGCCCATTCCTCCTGACAGAGCTGAGTAACTGAGTCAGCTTTGTAGGCCTCCTTGCTCGCACACACTTTTTCAGTTCTGCCCACAAATTTTCTATAGGATTGAGGTCAGGGCTTTGTGATGGACACTCCAATACCTTGACTTTGTTGTCCTTAAGCCATTTTGCCACAACTTTGGAAGTATGCTTGCAGTCATTGTCCATTTGGAAGACCCATTTGTGACCAAGCTTTAACTTCTTGACTGATGTCTTGAGATGTTGCTTCAATATATGCGCATAATTTTCCAACCTCATGACGCCATCTATTTTGTGAAGTGCACCAGTCCCTCCTGCAGCAAAGCACCCCCACAACATGATGCTGCCACCCCTGTGCTTCACGGTTGGGATAATGTTCTTTGGCTTTCCTCCAAACATAATGATGGTCATTATGGCCAAACAGTTCTATTTTTTTGTTTTATCAGACCAGAGGGCATTTCTTCAAAAAGTACGATCTTTGTCCCCATGTGCAGTTGCAAACCGTAGTCTGGCTTTTTTATGGCGGTTTATAAGCAGTTGCTTCTTCCTTGCTTAGCGGCCTTTCAGGTTTTTTCGATATAGGACTGCAAAGAAACATTATTTGTATAGTTGATATAGTTGATTTTTTGTTGTTGTTGCAAGCAGTAGGAATTTAGAATGAAATAAACGGAAGCAAATGGAACGAAACAGGGATAAACATATTGGAATTTGTCCAATAGAAACTGTTGGACTAATGATTACACCCTGTATCAGCTCGATGCAGACAAGAGTGTGCAAGGCGGTGTTGAATGTGTCTCTGTTTGTCACCTTGATTACTCAAAATGTTCTCTCTTCCTGTGTACCTATTTTGTAAACTTTCATTCATAGGCTAGTTTTTCACAACCTCATGATGGGTATAGGAAGAATGTGAGTATCATGTAGTAGCCTAAACTTATCAATGTTACATTGAGCTGGGTGAATGGAATATGAATGACAGTCATCCAATATGCTGCAATTGAAATAAGGCCATGTCCATAAAACATTTTTTGGTCCTTCTCTGTGCTTGACATAGACTGAAATAGGTGCCGGTACTCATTTTGGGTGCCAGTACTGTTTACATTTAGGTGCAGGAGCTCCACAATACTTTTACGTTAATGTTTTATAAGAGGACCTGGAGCTCAGGCAGTGGACTGGACATTTGAGTTGCTGGTACTCAGCTCTGGTGAGCTCCTGCCCAAGTCACACTGGTCCTCCCTCATCTTAAACGGCAGTGACCGCCACTGGATGAGGGGTAGTGTTCTGTCCTCCAAGGCCGTCGACCGGGTGTAGGATTAGATAGGGTTAAACTATTATAGACGGTTAATAGTTGGCAGGGTAATTGAACTTTTTCCTAATTTGTATCATATTTTACCATATATAATGGATTGTACAGTAGGTGGCGGCATGCACCAAACATTTGTTTGCGGACCGCTATAAATATTATAGAAGAAGAAGAAGAAGAATGTTCATGACACGTTCGTGTTGTTTTCTTTTTCAAACTGTACGTTCGGACAAGTAGTCTTGGTGAAGGGCAGCCTCCGGAGGTGAGTATCAGACATTTTTATAATATGTAGTAGATACGTTTGCAAAGCTGGACTAAAACACAACCTCGAGGTAAGAAGGTTAATTTAGCTAAATTGTTTTAGAAGCTGTTTTGTGTTCAAATAACCAGCACCCCCTGGCTCGCTACACTATCTGGCTACTAACGTTCCTGTAGCTAGCTAGCTAGGTAATGTTCATATGTTTTTACCCCCCCCACCCACTTTGTTTGTTATCCCTTAGCTAGGTATGTCATAGGTGGTCAACGAGATTCTTGGTTAGGTGCCTATTGAGTAAGTATGCGGTGTATGTAATATCAATTAATTGCTATTGATAACATAGCAAGCTATAGTAGCTGTTTCTCATAATGAAACCTTGCCCACTAAATGAGCTAAATTGCTCTCCGACGGAAGATGAGTGTGATATATCTAGTATCAGATTGTTGCAGAGCGCAAGAAACACCATTTGTTTTTTAACCGATAGTAGAACACCGTACTTAACAGACGGGAAATTAGGCAATATACTGTTTTTAACACGCAGGTGTTTTAGGGACTGTCGTAAAATTGCAAAACCGGTGATGGCTCGTAAGCAAAAATAAAACATGTTTTTGCATTCCCATCCAGGACTGTTAGCCACATGAAGATTACACTCTGCATAGGGCCACCAATTGCTAAATGGCCCAACATTTTATTAGTTACCTATAACTACTGTGCTATATTTGACCCATTTACAATACTTTTCAAAAGCTTCCTATCTCGGTAAAATGGAGATGTAAAACCACATAATGTGAAGTCACTGACCCCCTTCATGCATGCAACATTCATTAGAATTCCAGTTCACCACTTCCCTGATTTTATAGGTAGCTTTCTTTATGAAAGCTAGGCCTTTTATGTATAAATAATTTTTTATATATATTTTTTAAGTTTTCTCCCCAATTTTGTGGTATCCAACTGTTAGTAGCTCCTATCTTGCCTCATCGCTACAACTCCCGTACGGGCTTGGGAGAGACTAAGGTCGAAAGCCATGTGTCCACCGAAACCCAACCAAGCCGCACTGCTTCTTAACACAGGGAGCATGAGACAAGATAGTAACTACTAACAATTGGATACCACGAAATTGGGGAGAAAAGGGGGTAAAATCTATGTACATAGTATCCCCACATTGAAACCAATATAAAGTCACTTTGAAAACAACTGGGATAAAAATAAGCTGTACCTTGCTCTATTGAGCTGTACCTTGAAATCATGTGATTTCTAGAAATATCAACTAGGATGTAACTTTTTTTAACAGTAGTTTATTTAGTAAATATTTTCTTAACTCTATTTCTTGAACTGCATTGTTTTTTTATTAATTAATTAATTTAGACCTGTATATAAGTAGGAAAGTCAATTAGATGGTCTACCAAAAGGCCTCCTGCAGGGGCTGGGATTAAAAAATAAAAAATATAGACAAAACACACATCACAACAACACAACACTACATAAAGAGAGACCTAAGACAGCATGATGGCAACACAGCATGGTAGTAATACAACATGGCAGCAGCACAACACCGGGTACAAACATTGGGCACAGACAACAGCACAAAGGGCAAGAAGACAACAATACATCATGTAAAACTGTCAGTAAGTGTCCATGATTGAGTCTTTGAATGAAGACTGTCCAGATTGAGTGTTTGTTTGCAGCTCATTCCAGTCGCTAGCTGCAGCAACCCAAGGATGTGTGTGCTTTGGGGACCTTTAACAGAATGTGACTGGCAGAACGGGTGTTGTATGTGGAGGACGAGGGCTGCAATAGATATCTCAGATAGGCCTCACTCCCCCCTAAGAGGGTTTTTATAAATAAGCATCAACCAGTGGGTCTTGCGACTGGTATACAGAGAGGACCAGTTTACAGAGGAGTATAGAGTGCAGTGATGTGTCCTATGAGGAGCATTGGTGACAAATCTGATGACCGAATGGTAAAGAGCATCTAGCTGCTCGAGAGCACCCTTACCGCCAATCTATAAATTGCGTCTCCGCAATCTAGCATGGGTAGGATGGTCATCTGAATCAGGGTTAGTTTGGCAGCTGGGGTGAAAGAGGAGCGATTACGATAGAGGAAACCAAGTCTAGATTTAACTTTAGCCTGCAGCTTTGATATGTGCTGAGAAAAGGACAGTGTACCGTCGAGCCATACTCCCAAGTACTTGTATGAGGTGACTACCTCAAGCTCTAAACCCTCAGAGGTATTAATCACTCCTTCTAGTCATTGAGCGAATGATTATCCATTTAAAAGTCTCGGTAGAAATATGTATGTTTGTATGTGGGTCAACACTGCTAAATTAATATAGGGGGAACACTGTTGAGCTGCTTTGTAGGTCATGTTTTTTAAGTTCTTGTTAGAACAGCCTTAAACAATATTTAATTTGTCCTATTGCTTAATCTGACACTGGTGATAAGATAAGATTGCTCTGTTATAAGATACAGTGGCATTTTGGCTACCGTAAGTGTGTCACTGCCAAGCCTCGAGTACGTGTCTCCCTCGCTAGGAACGTAAGACAGAGCTGTGAACTGACACTTCCTGGAAGTGGCATATGTTCTGCAAGTTAGTCTACATAGTTGTACATACACGCTCTCAGTATGTTTTATAACAACAGCTCTTTTCCCATGTTTAACTGGGGTACCTATGACCTTATCTTCCATGTAACCTGTAATGGTAAATTACATATGAGCTTTTTACAAATTCTTAAAAAATAATAACAATGTTAAGAAATTGGTGCTATTGCAGATCACTCTGTAGATAAGTTAATTGATTTGGTTGGTATTTTGTCCCACATCCTAATTTCATTAGGTCATTATTGCTGTTGATTGGTATTTTTTGTTTTAGTTCTGGATGATGATACTTAACAGATTTGAGTTAGACTAGTCTACTGTAATGAAATCTAAAATGTTATTTTTAATTGGCTAAAGGCTACAGCCGGCCTACTTGTTGTAAGTGGATTACATTTGTCCCAACCCAACACAATGACCAATCAGTGTGATTTTAATGTAGCCAATACAGATTTGCTACAGTACCATTGGACTCTAAAGTACTCTTCTTACATGACATCGTAAGGTTTTGTCCACTGTTTTAGTTAACAATAGAGGTAATCAATGATAGGCCAATCTAATAATCATCACTAGTTGGAGTAGTCCATGGGCCAGTGCAAAAATGTGTCCACTTCGGGGTGGCAGAGGTTTCGTTGTATTAAATTGTTCGCCACAAGCCCCTGATCAAAATGGAGAGCGGCATGCATTGTTGTTGGATTGTCCTCGCTGGAGGTTAGGTGGCATGTGAGTTCTCACCTCTGACCCCTAATGAGTCATGCAGTAGCAGGCAGTTCAGTAATGGATATTCCTGAGGAGGGCATATTAGGAGTAATTCAGAAACCAAGCTGTGTAACCACACAGCTTTAAATGATGTATCTAGTTTTTACAGTTGGGATAAGTTGGTGGATGGAAGTATTAACATTTTTTTTAAATCTAAAATGTTGATAATTTTTTTGTTCTTCTCCACTCAGGTGAAGACTAAGGCACTGATTGAAAGCATCATGGAAGGGGACAGTAAACCACTACTGGACCCAGTGTGTAGAGGAAGCTACACAGACAAAGGCTCCACAGATTCACTGGACCGAGGGGCAAGGAGGTAGGCTATTTCATAATCTCATTTGTACTGGGTGCGCTGGAGTAGCTCACAGCGGAAAATCTGACGGAATAAGCTTACACAGTTTTTTGTATGAACGTTGTATGATAAGATTATAATAATACTAGTATTTTATTGTCTTTTATTGAGCATTTGTTATCCGAAACTTAACTCGCAAATGGTTTGACTCAATATTTTCAAGCTTCAATCTGTAAATTCAAGTGAGATCTCTAACCTGACAGGTTAATTCAAGTTAATCACTGACCGCTCATGTGCCACACAATCTAGCATTGCTTTCACATGTCACAGTGCCAAAAATGTTTTTCTAAAGCCATATAGATCCACTCTAGGAGTTATGACTGCATGTGAATCTACTGTGCACATTAGCTCAGCGACCCCCAGCATGCCAGTGAGTTGTTTACTAGCCAGGAGAAGCCCTTAACTTTTATTTAACTTGGTTAGTTCCTGGTGTAACAGTCTTGTCACAATTTATTTAAACTTTTTTTTTTACCTTTTATTTAACTGGGCAAGTCAGTTAAGAACAAATTCTTATTTTCAATGACGGCCTAGGAACAGTGGGTTAACTGCCTGTTCAGGGGCAGAACGACAGATTTTTACTTTGTCAGCTCGGGGATTCGATCTTGCTACCTTTCGGTTACTAGTCCGACGCTCTAACCACTAGGCTACCTGAGCTGAGCTGAACCGAGCCAAGCCAAGCCAAACCAAGCTGTGCCGAGCTGGTCTGGTTACCATCCACCATTAGTATCAGAGCCAGCACAGTTTGGTTTGACACAATAAAGGGGAAGGCGGTCAACCCTGCTTCCTCAGAAGAGTAATGATCTGTCAGTGTTTGAAGTCAACAGCGTGCCCTCTGTGCCCTCACTTCACCCAGGGATTGTTTCAGGCCGCATCACAACCCAGGCATCCAGTGGATTAATCCACTTTGGTATTTCACAAATTCTAACAAGGTGATAGCTTGATTTATTAGAAAGATGCAGCATTGCTTTGCTGTAGACTTATTCCAGAACCCGGAGACATTGTTTTTCACGCTGCAGCACCAACTACACCATGTGTATGGGATATTCCGTCCAATGAAATGCTTACCAGTAGGTTCCTCCTCGACACTACAACAGCACAAAGAAATGTAGGACTGGAGAGGTCAATGTTTCTTATTTTGTCATGTCTTTTATGAGCAATTTTACTATCAAGCTTAACTGCTTTGGACAATGCTTTTCTGATGTCAGTAGAATCTGTTTTGTGGGATGACAAAGTACACAAGTGTTTTCATCACTGCTGTCTAATGTGTACCGGTCTCTCTTTCTGTCATTATGTAAGGACGGTTATACTGTGTGTGTGTGGAATAGGATGTTTTTGAGGCAAAATCCTGACCAATACTTTAGGAAAGGTTGCGTAATTTGGTTCTGGAAATCTTAGACAATCTTCTTGCTCATTTTAATCAGGGCTGTTCCATTATGGTATTGTACTGCGTGGACCTGGTTCCATCTAATACCTTTTCAAATGTTTCCTTCCTTGTTCCCTTCTTTGAGATAATCACTGATCTGTACTGTAAGTGTGTGTGTGGATAGGCATGGTTTCACTCCCTTGCTTTCACCAATATTTACATGTTAGGTCAGTGGGTTTCTCCAAGAAAATACAGCGTTTTAAAAAAAGTTTTCAAACTGGATCCATGTAACCAAAGAAGGTAGATAATTTTACAGTAAACTATTTAAGTCATTTAGCCTAATCTGTCTCTGTTTGTGTTGTCTTCAGGCCTTTCCACGTGGAGCATCGGAATATAGTGGAGAATGAGCCCTCTGAGAGGGTGTCAGCAGAGGCCTCTGTCCTCAGCAGCAGAGTGCACTACTATAGCCGACTCACTGCCTCCTCTGACAGACTGCTGGTAGGCTACACACACACACTGACAGACTTCTGGAACAACACACACACACACCACATGCGTGCACACACACACACACACTCACCACATGCACACACGTACACACCTGTTTTAAGACCAGTAGATGCATATTATTAGTAATATTCATATTGATCAGACTTGCTGTATATTAAGTGGTTTAAATAGTATTCATCAACACCCAATCCATCAGTCCGTACACGTGAAGCTGGGAGCTTGCACATAGGAACCTGTGTTCATGCCACTTGTATACTGTGGAGAATTGCGTGCCAATTGAGAGGACAATCATTGGGAGAGTAGACAAGCAATTGTCAATGGCTTCATTTTTCCTGCAGAGATCTGTTGAGAATGGTTTTGGAATGGCATATTACACAGTTCTGCCACTGGTGAATAAAAGTCCTGTTTTGTCTCTTAACAACAGTTGGCTGTGTCAATAACCTTAAGGCGTGCTTCCAAGGCGAAACAGTTTGGAAGAGTTTGAATGTGACATTTTGGACTTCGGTAAAGTTTTTTTGGGCTGTTCCGGCACACACATTTTTTCCCCCCTCGAGGCAAGCCGAAGTCTACGCCCCGTTCGTCTGTGATTGGTCAACAGTAGGGAATCTTCAATAAGTCTTTCATTCCAGAGACATGCATCATTCATTCATATTTTTTAATTGAGAAATACTGCACCAAACATCTTAGTTAGATGTACAATTGTGCAACTAAGTTCTTCCTTAGCAAAATTTAATGATAGATTTTTTTATTTGTTTGTTGTTATCTTAGATTCATTCAGACTATTTTGAGGAAGTGTATACTGGCTCCAGCATCTCAAAATGGACAAAGTACTATTGCCGCTTTTTCCAAGTATTTCAAGTGAAAGTGTCTTATGTATGTAAAAACACTCGAAGCATACTGAAGCATGCTGACGCCTTTACATCCATCCGCTTCAAATTGACCGCTTTCAGACACGCACCCTTTATTCATTTGAATGTGTTGAGAATTTGAAAAGTATGAAAGCCGACGGTCTGATATTCTAGAACACTGCTGTGCGTGTACGTTTGGTGCTCTGATAGACCCTTTAGGATAGACCCTTTAATCAATAATGCTTGGAATGTAGCCTCATTCTGCTGTGGCTGCAAAGCACAGGTCACTGGACTGTCTGTGTGTACATTTAGACTCTGAAATCCTATTGATTTGGTTAGAGCTTAGCCCCTACTAAGTGAGGTGGTTGTTGATTCAGCCATGGATCATGTTCATTAGGCACCAAACAGAACTATTTTTTCCCCCCCATGTCAGAGCCCTCCAGACCATGTGATCCCCTGTCAAGAGGAGCTCTACGTGTACAGTCCTCTGGGAATGGCCTTCAAAGTGACTGGAGGGGACGGAGGGGCCAAAAACCCCAGCATCATCACGATGTAAGCGCTCAACCATCACCACTGATATTTCCTCCATAGATTAGTTGCATGGTGCTAAATGCCTGTAAAAAAAATATCACACTGTACTCATCTTACCTCTTTACATCAAGTTGATAGGTTTACATGTAGGTTTATTATCTTACCTCGCTACATCAAGTTGACAGGTTTACATGTAGGTTTATTATCTTACCTCGCTACATCAAGTTGACAGGTTTACATGTAGGTTTAGTATCTTACCTCGCTACATCAAGTTGACAGGTTTACATGTAGGTTTAGTATCTTACCTCGCTACATCAAGTTGACAGGTTTACATGTAGGTTTATTATCTTACCTCGCTACATCAAGTTGACAGGTTTACATGTAGGTTTAGTATCTTACCTCGCTACATCAAGTTGACAGGTTTACATGTAGGTTTAGTATCTTACCTCGCTACATCAAGTTGACAGGTTTACATGAGGGTTTAGTATCTTACCTCGCTACATCAAGTTGACAGGTTTACATGTACTGTAGCTGGTCTAATTGTATGAATCCTCCAAATAACCATGAGGATTTTCTCCTCTTAGTTTTGCCATATGGAACACGATGATGGGGACATCTATACTCAGTATACCATGGGGGATAAAGCAGGTAATTCATCGATACTCAGTATACCATGGGGGATAAAGTAGGTAATTCATCTATACTTGGTATACCATGGGGGATAAAGCAGGTAATTAATCTATACTTGGTATACCATGGGGGATAAAGCAGGTAATTCATCTATACTCGGTATACCATGGGGGATAAAGCAGGTAATTCATCTATACTTGGTATACCATGGGGGATAAAGCAGGTAATTCATCGATACTCAGTATACCATGGGGGATAAAGTAGGTAATTCATCTATACTCAGTATACCATGGGGGATAAAGCAGGTAATTCATCGATACTCAGTATACCATGGGGGATAAAGCAGGTAATTCATCTATACTTGGTATACCATGGGGGATAAAGCAGGTAATTCATCTATACTCGGTATACCATGGGGGATAAAGCAGGTAATTCATCTATACTTGGTATACCATGGGGGATAAAGTAGGTAATTCATCTATACTCGGTATACCATGGGGGATAAAGCAGGTAATTCATCTATACTTGGTATACCATGGGGGATAAAGCAGGTAATTCATCTATACTTGGTATACCATGGGGGATAAAGCAGGTAATTAATCTATACTCAGTATACCATGGGGGATAAAGCAGGTAATTCATCGATACTACCAGTAGGTACCATGGGGGATAAAGCAGGTAATTCATCTATACTTGGTATACCATGGGGGATAAAGCAGGTAATTCATCGATACTCACCATGGGGGTATACCATGGGGGATAAAGCAGGTAATTCATCTATACTTGGTATACCATGGGGGATAAAGCAGGTAATTCATCTATACTTGGTATACCATGGGGGATAAAGCAGGTAATTAATCTATACTTGGTATACCATGGGGGATAAAGCAGGTAATTCATCTATACTCGGTATACCATGGGGGATAAAGCAGGTAATTCATCTATACTCAGTATACCATGGGGCATAAAGCAGGTAATTCATCTATACTCAAGTATACCATGGGGGGGATGAAACAGGTAATTGTGATTCATTTCTCTATCCTAACTGAATAGTCATTGTAATTCTACCATACAACACTGTAAGTAATAGCCCACATTATCCCAGATCTGTTTGTGCTGTCTCGCCAACTACTACTACTGATTTTGTTATAGTTAACATGGTTATACAGATCTGGGACCAGGCTAAAGTGTAATGCGTAGCCAACTCCCACTGACCTGTCTCTTCTACTTGCAGGCAGGGTTCACATTGGGCATCATCCTCCTGATCTCTATGGGTCTGCTGACTCTCTACTGCTGTCTCAGAGTGCTCAAATCACCCAAGTCAATACGTAAGACCATCAGCAGTGACTTAAGTGTTTCTCCTACCCTTGTATATGTGGGACGATGCCCCTCACGTGTCTTTCTTGCACCTCTGTCTAAAAGTGTTTAGATCAGGGCTGTCAAAACATCTGGCCCACGGGTGGTTTTAGTAAAACAAATAATGATATATTTAAAAAATATATATATTAATTGACATTGAAATGACTAAAGCTATATAAATTATAATGGATAGTCTTCACTCTGTTCAGCTAGCTAACAGTCATGTCATCGAAACAAAGCTCGACAGTCAGGGAGCATCAAATTGAAGTGATGGATAAGAGGCCTTTTTTTATTTGTGCAAATTTTACGGCAAGGAAATATAATACATTTTAAGTGCGTCACTTCCGGACTTCGGTGAAGACTGAATGCTGCCTCAGGTCAAAAATAGTTTGACACCCCTGGTTTAGAGTTCAAATTGTATTGCTTTCAATTGACAAGTCTGATGCCAGAAGGCCTGAAGGTATTTATTTCAGCAACAGTTGTGATCGTATTAAATCTGTCACAAGTTTACTTTAAAAAAAAAAAAAATTTGTATAGGTAAGTGCCAGACTGTTGAGAGGTTAGTTATGTGACATGGGATAATTGACAGCCTTGTTGTCCCCTCACATTGTGTAGAGTAGCTGTTGTCTGTAGAACATTGTAGAGTAGCAGTTGTCTGCAGTTGCCCAATGTAGATGAGGCTGCTGTCACACCAGCATGCTACTGTTAGCACCTCGGGGCATGGTGCGCTGAGTAATGTCATAGCAGGCAGTTTAACCCCGGTCACACGTGGGACAGTACTTTACTGTTTTACAAGCCTACAGTACATGTTCTATAACAGTGCATGAGGAAAGTATTCAGACCCCTTCCGTTTTTCCACATTTTGTTACGTTACAGCCTCAATCTAAAATTGATTTTAAAAAAAATTCCCCTCATCTACACACAATACCCCATAATGACAAAACAAAAACAGGTTTTTTAGAAATTTGTGCCAATTTTATAAAAAATATAAAACAGGAATGCCTCATTTACATAAGTATTCAGACCCTTTGCTATGAGACTTGAAATTGAGCTGAAGTGTGTCCTTGATGTTTCTACAACTTGGTTGGAGTCCACTTGTGGTAAATTCAATTGATTGGACATGATTTAGAAAAGGCACACACCTGTCTATATAAGGTCCCACTGTTGACAATGGATGTCGGAACAAAAACCAAGCCATGAAGTCAAAGGAATTGTTCGTAGAGCTCCGAGACAGGATTGTGTCGAAGGCACAGATCTGGGGAAAGGTACCCAAAAATGTCTGCAGCATTGAAGGTCCCCAAGAACACAGTGGCCTCCATCATTCTTAAATGGAAGAAGTTTGGAACTACCAAGACTCTTCCTACAACTGGCTGCCTGGCCAAACTGAGCAATCGAGGGAGAAGGACTTTAGTCAGGGAGGTGACAAAGAACCCGATTGTCACTCTGAAAGAGCTCTAGAGTTCCTCTGTTCAGCCATCTACCATTCAGGCCTTTATGGTAGAGTGGCCAGATGGAAACCACTCCTCAGTAAAAGGCACATGACAGCCCACTTGGAGTTTGCCAAAAGGCACTTAAAGGACTCTGACCATGAGAAACAATATTCTCTGGTCTGCTGAAACCAAGATTGAACTCTTTGGCCTGACTGCTTAGCGTCACATCTGGAGGAAACCTGGCACCATCCTGACGGTGAACCATGGTGGTGGCAGCATCATGCTGTGGGGATGTTTTCAGCGCCAGAGACTGTGAGACTAGTCAGGATCGAGGGAAAGATGAATGTGCAAAGTACAGAGAGATCCTTGATGAAAACCTGCTCCAGAGAACTCAGGACCTCAGACTGGGGCAAAGGTTCACCTTCCAACAGTACAATGACCTTAAGCACACAACCAAGACGACGCAGGAGTGGTTTCGGGACAGGTCTCCGAATGTCCTTGAGTTGCCTAGCCAGAGCCTGGACTTGAACCAGATCGAACATCTCTAGAGAGACTTAAAAAAGCTGTGCAGCGACGCTCCCCATCCACCCTGACAGAGTTTGAGAGGATCTGCAGACAAGAATGGGAGAAACTCCCCAAATACAGGCGTGCCATGCTTGTAGCGTCATACGCAAGGAGACTCGTGGCTGAAATCACTGCTAAAGGTGCTTCAACAGAGTACTGAGTAAAAGATCTGAATACTTAAGTAAATTTGATATTTCATTTTTTTAATTTGTAATAAATATGCTAACATTTTTAATAACCTGTTTTTGCTTTGTCATTATGGGGTATCGTGTGTAAATTGAGGGGATTTAAAAAAAAATCCATTTTAGAATGAGGCTGTAACAAAATGTGGAATAAGTCAAGGGGTCTAAATAATTTCCGAATGCACTGCATGCCAGTGGTACACCACCCTGGGGTGCGTTCAGTTTGTTTCAACGTTTGCTATATTACGGGGTGGTTTTTGCTGAATTATATTTTTCCCCAAAACGGTGCACACCTTTGTTCAACAGCCTTTGAGGTACGTTTGGGTCCTGTGTGGCCTGATCAATATGAGTGTGACCATTTTGAAAATCGGAAAACGCGTGCAGCACACCATATGGTCACTTCCTTCTGGGTTACCATAATCACAATGTTTTTCAACTGGTCGTTCAGTACCGTTTCCGTTGAATTCGACGTTGCACACCGTACTGAACGCGACCCTGCTGCTTTTGTCTCTATAGAACTGAATGCTAAAATCATATGGTACCAGGGGACTGTTCAGGAGGGGGTGACTTTACTGAACTTTCAAATAGAAATGTATTGTGCAGATCAGGTATAAATGTTTCATGTAGAACTGTGAGCCATGTCAGCTGTACACATTACATTTCTACCTGTTGTGATTGTTTCACGCCATTGAACACCCCAGGTCAAGATGGTGACCCCCCCCACAAAAAAAAATAATGTGTGGGAAACCAGTAGACAGTGGCCCTTGGGGACCCTTACATTGTCCATCCCGGTTAATGACTTGAATCACACCTCCTATTTGTCTGTCTCTGTTTTTGCAGCGTATATCGACACGTCAGACTGGGAGTTCCCTGACGTGTGTAAATATTACTTTGGGAAGTTTGGCCAGTGGTCCAGTCTGGTGTTTTCCATGGTGTCACTCATTGGTGCTATGGTGGTCTACTGGGTCCTAATGTCCAACTTCCTCTTCAACACAGGCAAATTCATCTACAGTAAGATCCTCTATAACTATATATATATATATATATATGCCATTTAGCAGACGCTTTTATCCAAAGAGACTTACAGTCATGTGTGCATACATTCTACGTATGGGTGGTCCCGGGAATCGAACCCACTACCCTGGCGTTACAAGCGCCATGCTCTACCAACTGAGCTACAGAAGGACCATATAAACTCTATAAATTAATCTACAGTAAGTCATAACTATAAACTAAATACATTTGTGTACTGTAATTCATATTCTCAATTATACAAAATATAGCCTATAGTACAAATACTGTGATTTACAAGAGTTTAGAGAACTATACAAACTTGACGTTATTTACGTTCTCAGAAGTAGAAAGGAACAGTCATTTAGTGTTTCACCAGTAGTCACACACCAAAGGATTTCTGAAAAGTTATCTTGTTCACCTTGAACTGCTACTAATCTGTTTCCGCCTTCTACAGACTATGCGCATAATGTCAGCATGTCAGATACAGAGTTTGGAACCAACGGGTCAGAAAGAGGTGAGACTCGTTCTTCATGTGTCATTTATGTATTACTATCCAATCTCTGGTTCGCTCCTCTCTCTCCCCATAGCCTGCTCTGGTTCGCTCCTCTCTCTCCCCATAGCCTGCTCTGGTTCGCTCCTCTCTCTCCCCATAGCCTGCTCTGGTTCGCTCCTCTCTCTCCCCATAGCCTGCTCTGGTTCGCTCCTCTCTCTCCCCACAGCCTGCTCTGGTTCGCTCCTCTCTCTCTCCCCACAGCCTGCTCTGGTTCGCTCCTCTCTCTCTCCCATAGCCTGCTCTGGTTCGCTCCTCTCTCTCTCCCATAGCCTGCTCTGGTTCGCTCCTCTCTCTCTCCCATAGCCTGCTCTGGTTCGCTCCTCTCTCTCTCCCACAGCCTGCTCTGGTTCGCTCCTCTCTCTCTCCCACAGCCTGCTCTGGTTCGCTCCTCTCTCTCTCCCACAGCCTGCTCTGGTTCGCTCCTCTCTCTCCCCACAGCCTGCTCTGGTTCGCTCCTCTCTCTCTCCCCACAGCCTGCTCTGGTTCGCTCCTCTCTCTCCCCATAGCCTGCTCTGGTTCGCTCCTCTCTCTCTCCCATAGCCTGCTCTGGTTCGCTCCTCTCTCTCTCCCACAGCCTGCTCTGGTTCGCTCCTCTCTCTCCCACAGCCTGCTCTGGTTCGCTCCTCTCTCTCTCCCACAGCCTGCTCTGGTTCGCTCCTCTCTCTCCCCACAGCCTGCTCTGGTTCGCTCCTCTCTCTCCCCACAGCCTGCTCTGGTTCGCTCCTCTCTCTCCCCATAGCCTGCTCTGGTTCGCTCCTCTCTCTCTCCCACAGCCTGCTCTGGTTCGCTCCCTCTCTCTCCCCACAGCCTGCTCTGGTTCGCTCCTCTCTCTCCCCACAGCCTGCTCTGGTTCGCTCCTCTCTCTCCCCACAGCCTGCTCTGGTTCGCTCCTCTCTCTCCCCATAGCCTGCTCTGGTTCGCTCCTCTCTCTCCCCACAGCCTGCTCTGGTTCGCTCCTCTCTCTCCCCATAGCCTGCTCTGGTTCGCTCCTCTCTCTCCCCATAGCCTGCTCTGGTTCGCTCCTCTCTCTCTCTCCCCATAGCCTGCTCTGGTTCGCTCCTCTCTCTCCCCATAGCCTGCTCTGGTTCGCTCCTCTCTCTCTCCCACAGCCTGCTCTGGTTCGCTCCTCTCTCTCTCCCACAGCCTGCTCTGGTTCGCTCCTCTCTCTCTCCCACAGCCTGCTCTGGTTCGCTCCTCTCTCTCCCCACAGCCTGCTCTGGTTCGCTCCTCTCTCTCTCCCACAGCCTGCTCTGGTTCGCTCCTCTCTCTCCCCATAGCCTGCTCTGGTTCGCTCCTCTCTCTCTCCCACAGCCTGCTCTGGTTCGCTCCTCTCTCTCCCCACAGCCTGCTCTGGTTCGCTCCTCTCTCTCTCCCCACAGCCTGCTCTGGTTCGCTCCTCTCTCTCTCCCCACAGCCTGCTCTGGTTCGCTCCTCTCTCTCCCCACAGACAATCATGTAAATGACTGCCGCACACTGTGTATACTTGCCAAACAAACAACTTTTCACTTTTGTTTTTGAATCTCCTACGCATCTGTCTAGGTGTTCCATCACGATATGTTCAGATGTGCAAAAGTGTTTTCTTCTATAGTCACCATCCTCTAGCCTGGTCCCAGATCTGATTTTGCTTTTGCCAACCATTGGCAAACTAAACTCTGTCCTAAAGTACTGCACCCTCGTCCTGTCCGAACTGCCTTCCCCAGTGGTCTGCCCGTTCCCTAACACCCATCTGCCTCCCCCAGTGATCTGCCTGTTCCCTAACACCCATCTGCCACCCCCAGTGATCTGCCCGTTCCCTAACACCCATCTGCCACCCCCAGTGATCTGCCCGTTCCCTAACACCCATCTGCCACCCCCAGTGATCTGCCTGTTCCCTAACACCCATCTGCCTCCCCCAGTGATCTGCCCGTTCCCTAACACCCATCTGCCTCCCCCAGTGATCTGCCCGTTCCCTAACACCCATCTGCCTCCCCCAGTGATCTGCCCGTTCCCTAACACCCATCTGCCACCCCCAGTGATCTGCCCGTTCCCTAACACCCATCTGCCACCCCCAGTGATCTGCCTGTTCCCTAACACCCATCTGCCTCCCCCAGTGATCTGCCCGTTCCCTAACACCCATCTGCCTCCCCCAGTGATCTGCCCGTTCCCTAACACCCATCTGCCTCCCCCAGTGATCTGCCCGTTCCCTAACACCCATCTGCCTCCCCCAGTGATCTGCCCGTTCCCCGACACGGGGGACCACAGAGGGAACTGCAGCAGCGGCATCAGCGGCCTCTACCTGAACACCAACAACTACGGCAACGACACGTCAGACACCGCCGTGTTCGACCGCTGGTGGAGCAAGACCAACACCATCCCATTCTACCTCATCATCCTGCTGCTACCGCTGCTCAACTTCCGCTCTGCTTCCTTCTTCGCCCGCTTCACCTTCCTGGGTAAGGACTGGAGGAACAGTGTTGCCAGTGTTTCTCAATCCTGGTCCCGGGGACACAAAGGGGTGCACATTTAAGTTTCCTCCCCCTAGCACTACACACCTGACTCAAATAATCAACTCATCAAACCTTTTGAGTAGAGGAATCAGGTGTATCACAGCAAAAACAAAGATGTCCCCGGGACCAGAATTAAGAGCTGGTCTATGCTAACTGAAGCTAAGTCCCAGTTTTTAATTTTTTTTTTTTTTTTTTCACCTTTATTTAACCAGGTAGGCTAGTTGAGAACAAGTTCTCAGTTGCAACTGCGACCTGGCCAAGATAAAGCATAGCAGTGTGAACAGACAACACAGAGTTACACATGGAATAAACAATTAACAAGTCAATAACACAGTAGAGAAAAAAAAGGTGTTCTTTTGCACTTTCCCTTTCATGGTTGAAAAGCATTGGTTAGGTGTAAGCATTAGTTAGTGAGTTTCCACCAAAGGAGTGTTCAACTGTACACTTTGGGAGAAAGGTATACATTCATTATTTATGTTTGTGAGGAGCTATTATGGATTTTCCAAGGTTTTTTTTGTGTTTTGTTTTTTTGTCTCTTTATCGTTAATGAAAGCTCAGGTCAATGATATAACCTTTTTTGCTATGGCTAGTGAAAGTTGTAGTCATTTTTGCTCATGGTTGTCAATGAGGCATGCAAACAATGACTTGACTCTGGAAAAAGCAGTCAGCTTTTTATTAAAGTGAAGTGAACGGCTTGACCCGAGTCATTGTTTGTTGTCTCTAATTTCTGGCTGCCTTGTATGACTTCTATTGCTTCACTGATCTCTATCGACCCCCCTAGGCACCATATCTGTGGGCTACCTCATCATCCTGGTCACACTGAAGGCTATTCGTCTGGGCTTTCACCTGGAGTTCCACTGGTTAGAATCCACTCAGTTCTACGTTCCAGGTAAATTAATATGATGACTAGGATTGAATTGTTTATGAAAAAAAGGTGGCAAAGGTGATGGATGAAGATGATGTAATTGTATGCAAATAGGTGCCGATAATGATAAATCACAATGTTATTGTTTACGATGAGGCGGCCCAGTGATTTTTTTTTTTTTTTTTTTTTTTTTTTTTTTTTTTTTTTTCCTTCCCCCCCCCACAACTTTGACCCCAAAATACCTTGGATATTGTCTGCCCATTAAACAACAATGCTATCTTAATCAGTGTTTGCAGACAGTTGGTGCCTTTTTCTGTTCAATTTCAATGTCTGGGTAGATTGATACCTTAGTTTGCGGTCAGGCCTTTACAAATCAATAGGATAACATGTCAAGTTAACTATGACAGACCCCTCCTTATTTGCTCTAAGTTAATTCATGCAACTAACTTAGTAACGTGTGTGTCCACCCCCCCAGAATTCAGGCTGCTGTTCCCTCAGCTGACTGGTGTTCTCACCTTGGCCTTCTTCATCCACAACTGCATCATCACCTTGATGAAGAGCAACAAGCACCAGGAGAACAACGTGAGTTAGTTGGCCACGCTAGCAGTTGTGTCTCCATTACACCAGGAGAACAACGTGAGTTAGTTGGCCACGCTAGCGGTTGTGTCTCCATTACACCAGGAGAACAACGTGAGTTAGTTGGACTGGTGCCCACATTTCTTACTTACCTCCTAAACCCCAACACTACCACCTGTTCACTGTGCTCCTCTGACACTGGCCTCCTGAACCCCAACACTACCTACCATCTGTTCACTGTGCTCCTCTGACACTGGCCTCCTGAACCCCAACACTACCTACCATCTGTTCACTGTGCTCCTCTGACACTGGCCTCCTGAACCCCAACACTACCTACCACCTGTTCACTGTGCTCCTCTGACACTGGCCTCCTGAACCCCAACACTACCTACCACCTGTTCACTGTGCTCCTCTGACACTGGCCTCCTGAACCCCAACACTACCTACCACCTGTTCACTGTGCTCCTCTGACACTGGCCTCCTGAACCCCAACACTACCTACCACCTGTTCACTGTGCTCCTCTGACACTGGCCTCCTGAACCCCAACACTACCTACCACCTGTTCACTGTGCTCCTCTGACACTGGCCTCCTGAACCCCAACACTACCTACCACCTGTTCACTGTGCTCCTCTGACACTGGCCTCCTGAACCCCAACACTACCTACTACCTGTTCACTGTGCTCCTCTGACACTGGCCTCCTCACCCTCCCTCGCACCAGGCTCCGCTCTATGGGAGACCAGGCTTTCAGCAGTGCAGCTCCCCAGCTCTGGACCTCCCTCGCTCTCCATGTCAGAACCTCACGCTCCATACACATATTCTAGTCCACACTAAAGACGCACCTCTTCACACAGGCTTACCCAGATTCTCTGTTGACTTAGATTTTATCCTCCATCTAGTTCACTTTCCTGGATAGTCTGTCATTATGTTTAGTGTTCTTTTATATACTTATTTTTAATGGGATTTTCTCGCTTTTTATCCTGCTGATTTTCTTGTATGTAAAGTCACTTTTAGTGTTGTGAAAAGTTCTTAAAATAACTTATTATTTTACATCTATGTCTGTAAATGAAAACAGTCTACAAATGCAATTTATTTCCAATGGGTGAACAAGACATGACTGTTAGCGACTATGAGCTAGTCCAATCAACTCATCAGTCCAAAGTTTAGCAAAATGTAACCTATCTTGGTCTTGCAAGATAGGTTAACAGCCAATGTGACGTTGTGCATGCTGTTTGGAAGATGCACACACACAGAGAGAGCTTTGCGATGCCTTACTGCTCTGTAGCGTTTGGTCTAACTGGGCCGTTAACTACTTATTTTCTCCAATTACATCAGTTTGAGACTGCTGGTGTTAAGCATGACTAACCATTAACATTTGACCACACACATTCTTACTTTTTTTAAAATTTGTAGTTTTTCATTTTTTTTTGCTGAACGGGCAATTTAAAACATTAGTCACACCGTGTCAGTGTTTTTTGTTCTGAGAACCACTGTTGAGACAGAAAAGAAGTGGCTTGTCAGCGTTACGGAGTAGACTAATCGTACGTCCCAAATGGGACCCTATTCCCTACTGCACTTTTGACCAGAGCCCGGTGCACTTCCCATTGTTCTATTGTTAAGTCTGGCTGTGGTCTCTGTTTCCTGTTCCTTTTTTTTCTTTTTCTCTTACCCACAACCCCCAGTATATTCAGTCTCTAGTCTCATTACAGTTACTGTTGGAAGCAAACTTTGAACGCCTCACATGCTTGTCCTGCAGATTTTGAGCAATTCATTTACCTGATAAAATAGACTACAATTGTCTCTTTTGCCAAGCTTTGAACTCTGAGTATGACTAAATATTAGCATAACCTGGTCACCAACAGTGCTGTGAAGAATAGTCTATTTGATTATGGTTTTGTTGCCCTTGAGCAAGGCACTTAACCCCTAACCTACTTTCCTCCTACGGCTGACCATGTGCTGCACCCAGCCTTTTGTGTGCGGGGGGGTTGAACACTGTCAGCAGCAACAACAAAAAGTTTCCCTTATATAATGAAGTAATAAAGATGTAATTCAAATGTATTTATAAAGCCCTTCTTACATCAGCTGATGTCACAAAGTGCTGTACAGAAACTCAGCCTAAAACCCCCAAACAGCAAGCAACTCGGGTGTAGAAACATATGTTCCATCTGTGGTGTCTATTGTGTTCAATCATGAAATGAACAGTGTTGTGTTGTCATTTCAGGTGCGGGACTTGTCTGTGGCCTACCTACTGGTTGGACTGACGTACCTATACGTGGGAGTGTTGATCTTTTCTGCGTTCCCCTCCCCTCCTCTGTCAAAAGACTGCATTGAACCAGTAAGGCTTTTCACTTCACTTTTGAAGAGAGAGGGTTTTATCATAAATGACAGGAACTGGACAACACAAGTAAAAGTTCTGAGACATGGAGGAGAGCAGAGTGGATATTATTCCCCTCTTCTTTGACTTCACCTCTAGCAGTTACGTCTTAACTCTCATGTCTACGCTATATATATATACAAAAAAAAGTATGTGAACACCCCTTCAAATTAGTGGATTTGACTATTTCAGCCACACCTGTTGCTGACCGGTATATCAAATCAAGCACATAGCCATGCAATCTCCATAGACCAACATTGACAGTAGAATGGCTCGTACTGAAGAGCTCAGTGACTTTCAATGTGGCACAGACGTTCAACATGGGCACTGTCAATTTCTGCGCTGCTGGAGTTGCCCCGGTCAAATATAAGTGCTGTAAGTGTCTCAATGCCAAGTGTCAGCTGGACTGGTGTAACGCTCGCTTCCATTGGACTCTGGAGCAGTGGAAATGCTTTCTCTGGAGTGATGTATCATGCTTCCTCATCTGACAGTCTGATGGACAAATCTGGGTTTGGCGGATGCCAGGAGAATGCTACCTGCCTGACTACACTGTGCCAACTGTGAAGTATAATGATCTGGGGCTGTTTTTTATGGTTCGGGCTACGTCCCTTAGTTCCAGTGAAGGGATATCTTAACGCTACAACATACAACATTCTATATGATTCTGTGCTTCTAACGATGTGGCAACAATTTGGGGCCATTCACTGTTTCAGCATGACAATGCCCCCATGCACAAAGTAAGGTCCATACAGAAATAGTTTGTTGAGATCGGTTTGGAAGAACTTGACTGGCCTGCACAGAGCCCTGATCTCAACCCCATCAAACACCATTGGGATGAATTTGAACGCTGACTGTGAACCAGGACTAACTGCCCAACATCAGTGCCTGTCCTCACTAATGCTCTTGTGGCTGAAAGGAAGCAAGTCCCCGCAGCAATGTTCCAACATCTAGTGGAAAGCATTCCCAGAAGAGTGGAAGCTGTTATAGCATCAAAAGGGGGACCAACTCCATATTAGTGCCCCTGATTTTGGAATGAGATGTTTGACGAGCAGGTGTCCACACACACTATATGACTACAAGTATCTGAGTTGGCTCCAGGGTGGTTTCCCGTAGGTACAGATCTAGGATCAGCTTCCCCTCACTCAATCCTAACCATAACCATCTAGTGGGGAAAATGCAAAGCTGGCCCAAGATCAGCGTCTAGGGGCAACTTCACCCTACTCCTTTTCAGTTTGGGGTTATGAAATGACAGTTGCCACCCTTCTGACATTCTGTCTTGTCTGTTTACTACAGAACTTCCTTGATAACTTCCCCAGCAGTGACGTGCTGGTGTTTGTGGCACGGACCTGTCTGCTTTTCCAGATGACCACTGTCTACCCCCTTCTGGGCTACCTGGTGCGTGTCCAGATGATGAGCCAGATATTCGGCAAACACTACCCCAGGTAACAACTGCCCCCACTGGCCCTAGCCTAGTCCCACAGTGGACGAGAAACCCTAGATGACTCAACCCTGGAACCGGAGTTTAGAAACTCTAGAGAATTCAAAAAACTGTACACCATTCTCAAGGAACACGTATTGTTTTAACACCAGAACTGCTAGGCTTCTCAGCCTCCATGCACCTGTTAAAGATCCGGCTGTCGGCTGCAGTGTCCTTTAGCCTACGAATCAGGTGAACATACTGTTTTGTTATTAGAGGTGTGACATCCTGGCTATACTCGTGATCGTATCCGTAAACTGACAGTTGGTGATCGTATCCGTAAACTGACAGTTGGTGATCGTATCTGTAAACTGACAGTTGGTGATCGTATCCGTAAACTGACAGTTGGTGATCGTATCCGTAAACTGACAGTTGGTGATCGTATCCGTAAACTGACAGTTGGTGATCGTATCCGTAAACTGACAGTTGGTGATCGTATCCGTAAACTGACAGTTGGTGATCGTATCCGTAAACTGACAGTTGGTGATCGTATCCGTAAACTGACAGTTGGTGATCGTATCCGTAAACTGACAGTTGGTGATCGTATCCGTAAACTGACAGTTGGTGATCGTATCCGTAAACTGACAGTTGGTGATCGTATCCGTAAACTGACAGTTGGTGATCGTATCCGTAAACTGACAGTTGGTGATCGTATCCGTAAACTGACAGTTGGTGCTCATGAGCAGAAAAAAACTGAAGGGTTTTATTGTGCTGATGTAGATGTTGACAAAATACCAATGTCCCTGCAGGTTTATAGAACAAAACAGCTGCAGATTAGTAGCAGCGCACGGAGAGGTGTCTGTTTATTGTCCTCAGCAGGCAGACATGTTTGTGGTCAGAATGCTCATCAGCGGTTCTTCTTTCCCTACTCTCACTTTGCTTGCTAGATATTATTCACATTGATGGCTTGCTAGCATACGTCCTCACCTATGGATGTATCATAGGGGGACGACGACACGCTGTTGGCAGTAGTAGTTGCTTTCTTTGTTCAATATCCTTCATCATTATTACGCTGTTCTAAATTCAATCATCTTCATCATTAAGTTAATTAAAATGTAATTGTAAAGCCATGTGCACAATTACCAGTTTCTATCAGCCATTCATCTATTGACAGCATTCATTCAGCGAGGAGAGAGACATTCGCGTCTGGGTACCAGCACCCAGCTGCCCGTTTTGTCTTGGCACCTTAATAGGGATGTAATGGTTCATCAATATGCCTGATTTTTAATATATGACTGCATCGGTCAGAAAATCTATTCAAACGTTATGAATCGCCAATTCACTAATGTTTTTTGCTGATATTACCTTAAAAGGTATTTTCCTATCTTCTGTGACGTCTTGAACTAAGCATGTAACTGTGTTCAGTCATTGATCTACAAGTAATTTTGTGCTGAACAACCCCAGGTAATATCAGTAGCCTAGTCAAACTGCTGCACTGTGCCCAGCTTCATGCTGAACAACCCCAGGTAATATCAGTAGCCTAGTCAAACTGCTGCACTGTGCCCAGCTTCATGCTGATCAACCCCAGGTAATATCAGTAGCCTAGTCAAACGGCTGCACTGTGCCCAGCTTCATGCTGAACAACCCCAGGTAATATCAGTAGCCTAGTCAAACGGCTGCACTGTGCCCAGCTTCATGCTGATCAACCCCAGGTAATATCAGTGGCCTAGTCAAACTGCTGCACTGTGCCCAGCTTCATGCTGAACAACCCCAGGTAATATCAGTGGCCTAGTCAAACTGCTGCACTGTGCCCAGCTTCATGCTGATCAACCCCAGGTAATATCAGTAGCCTAGTCAAACTGCTGCACTGTGCCCAGCTTCATGCTGAACAACCCCAGGTAATATCAGTAGCCTAGTCAAACTGCTGCACTGTGCCCAGCTTCATGCTGAACAACCCCAGGTAATATCAGTGGCCTAGTCAAACTGCTGCACTGTGCCCAGCTTCATGCTGACCAGACTGAGGTAATATCAGTAGCCTAGTCAAACTGCTGCACTGTGCCCAGCTTCATGCTGACCAGACTGAGGTAATATCAGTAGCCTAGTCAAACTGCTGCACTGTGCCCAGCTTCATGCTGACCAACCCCAGGTAATATCAGTGGCCTAGTCAAACTGCTGCACTGTGCCCAGCTTCATGCTGAACAACCCCAGGTAATATCAGTGGCCTAGTCAAACTGCACTGTGCCCACTGTGCCCAGTAATATCTTCATGCTGACTGTGCCCAGACTGAACAACCCCAGGTAATATCAGTAGCCTAGTCAAACTGCTGCACTGTGCCCAGCTTCATGCTGAACAACCCCAGGTAATATCAGTGGCCTAGTCAAACTGCTGCACTGTGCCCAGCTTCATGCTGAACAACCCCAGGTAATATCAGTAGCCTAGTCAAACTGCTGCACTGTGCCCAGCTTCATGCTGACCAGACTGAGGTAATATCAGTAGCCTAGTCAAACTGCTGCACTGTGCCCAGCTTCATGCTGAACAACCCCAGGTAATATCAGTAGCCTAGTCAAACTGCTGCACTGTGCCCAGCTTCATGCTGACCAGACTGAGGTAATATCAGTAGCCTAGTCAAACTGCTGCACTGTGCCCAGCTTCATGCTGACCAGACTGAGGTAATATCAGTAGCCTAGTCAAACTGCTGCACTGTGCCCAGCTTCATGCTGACCAGACTGAGGTAATATCAGTAGCCTAGTCAAACTGCTGCACTGTGCCCAGCTTCATGCTGAACAACCCCAGGTAATATCAGTAGCCTAGTCAAACTGCTGCACTGTGCCCAGCTTCATGCTGACCAGACTGAGGTAATATCAGTAGCCTAGTCAAACTGCTGCACTGTGCCCAGCTTCATGCTGACCAGACTGAGGTAATATCAGTAGCCTAGGCAAACTGCTGCACTGTGCCCAGCTTCATGCTGACCAGACTGAGGTAATATCAGTAGCCTAGTCAAACTGCTGCACTGTGCCCAGCTTCATGCTGAACAACCCCAGGTAATATCAGTGGCCTAGTCAAACTGCTGCACTGTGCCCAGCTTCATGCTGACCAGACTGAGGTAATATCAGTAGCCTAGTCAAACTGCTGCACTGTGCCCAGCTTCATGCTGAACAACCCCAGGTAATATCAGTAGCCTAGTCAAACTGCTGCACTGTGCCCAGCTTCATGCTGACCAGACTGAGGTAATGTCAGTAGCCTAGTCAAACTGCTGCACTGTGCCCAGCTTCATGCTGACCAACGGCCTGTTCTGATCTTAAACTTCTGCACAACACCTTCAGCTTTCAAATGCTAAAATGGCTTGTGGGATATTAGGTTGTCACTCAACTAATAAAGCCTATGTAATTTGCTATAGGTTATTATCTATGTGCTGTTGAAAATTGTGTTTTACCATAATAAAATTAAGTTACCGGAGACCACTCATCTGGCTATTCCTGCTGAACTGGCTTACAGTAGATTTTTATTTTGCTTCTTCAGGTTCACCATCAGTAATAGTTTTGCTTTAAACAATCAGTATTTTATGGTCATTTTTAGATATACAGGTTCAAGTTTAAAAACATGTTTTATTTATTTTAATTTTATGTCATAACGAAGACCGCAATCATTTTGCGAAGCGGACTGACTGCATGGCCAAAGCAGGAGGAGAAAAAATAAGCTCACTGAACTTCCAAATGGTGAAAAACATTCGAGAACACCTTCCTAATATTGAGTTGCACCCTTCCTTGCCCTCAGAACAGCCTCAATTCATCGGGACATGGACTCTACAAGGTGTTGAAAGCGTTCGACAGGGTTGCTGGCACATGTTGACTCCAATTTTTCCCACAGTTGGGTCAAGTTGGGTGGTGGACCATTCTTGATACACATGGAAAACTGTTGAGTGTGAAACAGTGTTTAATTTACTGATGTCTGGGTGGACTTTCAGCATTTTCTGGAGTCGTCACCTTAGCTGCCTCGTTAGCTGCCTTGTCTTCTCCAGACACGCTTTTTTCCAGATGCCCCAAACAATCGGAAAGGGGATTCATCAGAGAAAATGACTTTGCCCCAGTCCTCAGCAGTCCAATCCCCGTACCTTTTGCAGAATATCAGTCTGTCCCTGATGTTTTTCCTGGAGAGAAGTGGCTTCTTTGCTGCCCTTCTTGACACCAGGCCATCCTCCAAATGTCTTCGCCTCACTGTGCATGCAGATGCACTTACACCTACCTGCCTGCTGCCATTCCTGAGCAAGCTCTGTACTGGTGGTGCCCCGATCCCGCAGCTGAATCAACTTTAGGAGACGGTCCTGGTGCTTGCTGGACTTTCTTGGGCGCCCTGAAGACTTCTTCACAACAATTGAACTGCTCTCCTTAAAGTTCTTGATGATCTGATAAATGGTTGATTTAGGTGCAATCTTACTGGCAGCAATATGAAGCCCTTTTTGTGCAAAGTAATGATGACTGCACGTGTTTCCGTGCAGGTAAACATGGTTGACAGAGGAAGAACAATGATTCCAAGCACCACCCTCCTTTTTGAAGCTTCCAGTCTGTTATTCAAACTCAATCAGCATGACAGTGATCTCCAGCCTTGTCCTCGTCAACACTCACACCTGTGTTAACGAGAGAAACACTGACATGATGTAAGCTGGTCCTTTTGTGGCAGGGCTGAAATGCAGTGGACATGTTTTTGGGGGGATTCTGTTCATTTGCATGGCAAAGGGGGATGTTTGTAATTAATTGCAATTCATCTGATCACTCTTCATAACATTCTGGAGTATATGCAAATTGCTATCATACAAACTGAGGCAGCAGACTTTGAAAATGCTTATTTGTGTCGTTCTTAAAACTTTTGGCCGCGCCTGTACATGCATCATTTAGACAGACACATTCAGCTCCAGTTCAGAGAGGCCCACCTCGTGAGCTCATCAGCAGCAGATTTGAATTTAGAATGGTAAATTAATGTGTTTAAAGATGCACATTCCTACCCCTTAAGATAGGAAGAGGTGTGAGGGGGAAAATAAATGTAAATAGGCTCTAAATACTTTGCTCAGCTGTCAGAATTTTTATAACACAATGTAAAATAAAACGATATATAGGAAAAGTCAGTGAAAGGAGGACATTGCTTTCAAAATCGCAGATTTATTTTAATTACAACATCTATTGGCATGGGGCATTGGCCTATGTCAGTTCTAGTGTGAAAAGGTGATGTTAGTTGCAGTTTTTACCCCAGCTAATGTACCCCTCATTGGAAGGGGGCCCAGTCTTGTGTGTGTTGAAGCTTTTGATGGTTAAAACGAGCTTTCTACAAAATGTTACAATTCTTAATCTCTTTATCCCCTAGTTTCTTCCACGTTTTCACTCTGAACATTTTCATCGTTGGCACTGGTGTCTGCATGGCGAAGTATTACCCCAACATTGGCTCCATTATAAGGTAAGATGGCTGCTGAGATAGTTAAATGAGAGATTATGATGTTTGTAGATAAAGGTATTCCTTGCAAATGGAAAATAAAAATGCATTGAAATTATCCTTCAAATTTCCCCATTGACATTAATGCACGATTTGACACTATATAACATTTTATTTTCACACATGTTTAGCCCAGTCTCACAGTAAAGTAACACCCCCTCTTTGAATTCACCATCTTTTGCTCAGTCCATATAGATCTGTTCTCTCTGTTTCTCCTCCCAGGTACTCAGGGGCGACGTGTGGCCTGGCCCTGGTCTTTGTCTTCCCCTCTCTAGTCCACATGATCTCCCAGAAGCGTAGAGGGGAGCTCAGCTGGCCCTCGGCCATCTTCCACAGCCTCCTCATTGTCCTGGGCGTGGCCAATGTGGCAGGACAGTTCTTCATGTAGTTATGCCACTACTTGGTTGGTCTGTCCCTCAATGAAGCTGGGTTGTGTTCATTAGTCACCAAACGGAAGAAAATGGACAGAAACAGGGAGGTGGGACTAATTTTTGTTTTCCGATGAATGCCCTGATGATTACGACCCGGCACAAGCCTTTTGTATACATTGTGTACAGTTCAGAGAGATGCAGGAGACGGCATCCAACTGTCATGGTCTGGTTTGCACAGGGAGCAGTCTCTGGGGAATTCAAGCTAATGTCTTTGTCTTTCTACTTTAACTGCACGTTCTCTTCTTTCAGTGGGATTTTGATGTCCATTTAGATTGCTTCTTTGGAAATGTACATTAGTTTTGCTCCCTCCACAAACATGCTAATCATTCTGACTTTTTATTAAGGGCATTGACTTTCACCTCGGAACTATCCTCCTTCAACATGATGGTGCAGAAATGTTTTAGGTTATTTTATGTTGATTTAATTATATATTTTTTTGGTAGTTCAGTAGGACTGAGCTAGCCTTGCACAGCCTTGTTCACATGTACTGTTCTGATAACTAATCTTTTGTTATTTCCTCCTTTTTAGGTTGATTTATTTTGGGGTTTCCATTGTAGTTTGAACAATTTAAGCACTGTTCTTCTCAGTGTAAAATACACTCATATTTAATTTTTTGGTTTAAATGCAATTCATATGTAGAACATAGAAAGCAACCCAATTTAATAAGTTGATTATAAATAATGTTTGCGTAGGTTGCGTCAAAGTAGAACAGTGCAATGGCAAGAAGTCTGTGGGAGAGTTGTCAATAGATAATCATGTGGTCAGACTTTCTGTAGCATAATTCCCCAGAGAGTGAAGCATTTGACTGACAAATGTTACTGAATGATTCCCTTAAACGCGTTCCCCTCCCTCCTATTCTCCCCCTTCTGTTTGAACACTACGTTCTATATAGTTCATATTATTCTGGGGAAAATGCACAAATCATGTCCTGTATTCAGTCATCTTTTTGAGGGGGAATCTGGATGGAATTATTTGACGTGTAAAAGCAGGGAAGCAATTTGTGACTGTTAGGCCTTTTGAATTGTCTTGGCCCCTTGTGGATATTTGGGGGGAGTTCATTTGTTCCCTGGTTCTTAAAGGGAAATGCCACTCAAACTATTTTAACGTTTGTTTCATTAGTCCACTGTCGATACGGTCCAATAATGTTTTGCATGTCAAGCAATCAAGTTTTAAAATAATTTGTATGTCTTCTTATCGCATCATACTTTGAGAGTTCTATATCTTAAACTCAATTGCTGACGTAAAACATTTTGGGACCATGTCAACAGTGAACTAATGAAACAAATACGAACGAAAATAGCTTGAGTGGTATTTTTCCTTAAATGTATTACATTGTTATTGTGAAGTTGCCCCGAGATGCTGATCTTGGGTCAGTTTTGTAATTTCCCCACTAGGATTTGGAAAGCTAATCCTAGTGTAAACCTCAATGTTCATCTGCCATTTGACAGAATGATGCCATAGTCATTTTGGAGCACCAACCGTATACTTGAACAAATGGAAGCTAACTCTTTTGTTGTTGGTTATTGCTACATACGGTTCTTCACTCTTAATTCTTCAGAGAAACTGCACCTTAATGTTATCGGATGGATAAAGGGATTGTGTACGTTCACTAAAATGTTGCTTGTCATACGAAACCTGACCTCATTCTTTGGTAAGTAAGATGATAGCCGTTATGGTGTTTTTAATGGCAATTCACAGGGAGGTGTGTGTGTGTGGTTGTCTGAAATTACAGAATGAAGAGGGCAATGATAAGTAATTCAAATACGATCAGGATATAGTAATAAACAACATTACAATGAAGTAACAAACTGCTATTGGAATAATTTATAACCAATGATGGTTATAAATGCACCATTGATTTACAAAGGAAAACCGCGACTAAAAAGGTCCACAAAGGAGCAGACTTATAGAAACAGGCCTAATAGCCTTCAGCATGACAACGAAGCCAGTCTTAGCATACAAGCTAGCAATTATGTCTCCATATTAACATAGTTAGAGCTAAATAACTAGTGGAGAAATGTACATAAGCACATGGACAGAGTATTCACCGTAAAGCACATAAACAATACCTTGCTGTAAAATACTTTGCGTGTCCGCAGTTAAAACAAGGCAACTGTATACATGTGCTCTATAGAGCTCGCCAGCTTGTAGTCCTAAAAGCGTAAGTGAGTTACTTCTGGTTCGTTTGGCCATTCCTATCCGAATAAACACAGAAATAAGGTCTGAGGTTAACATCGGTTTAGGAGATGTATTCTATGAGAAGTCAGTTAACATGACCTTTATGAATTATGAAGCCTCAGTGCTTTTAAAAAAAATGACAAATGCTTAAAAATTCACAATGTTACATTACCTGATGAAGATTCTCATAGAAAAAATGTGACCTGTGTTTACGACAGTTTTATCCAAAAACCCTACAGAAATGAAATTCCCCATAGGCTTTGACCAACGAGCCATGGTGGCATTAGTGCCTACAAAAATACGCCATTACTATTGCTATCTATACATAGTGCATTTGGAAAGTATTCAAACCCCTTGACTTTTTACACATTGTTACATTACAGCCTTATTCTAAAATGATTAAAAACTGGTTCTCAATTTACACAAAACCCTAGAATGGCGAAGTGGAAATATGTTTAGAAATTTTAGCAACTATTTTAAAAATAAACACCTTATTTACACAAGTATTCAGACCCTTTGCTATGAGACTCAAAATTGAGCGCCGTTGCATCCTGTTTCCATTGATCATCCTTGAGACGTTTCTATAATTTGACCTGTGGTAAATTCAATTGATTGGACATGATTTGGAAAGGCACACACACCTGTCTATATAAGGTCCCACATTTGTCAGAGCATAAACCAAGCCATTAAGTCGAAGAAATTAGGAGAACCTTCCAGAAGGATAACCATCTCTGCAGCCTTCCACCACTCAGGCCTTTATGGTAGAGTGGCCAGATGGAAGCCACTCCTCAGTAAAAGGCACATGACAGCCAGCTTGGATTTTGCCAAAAGGCACCTAAAGGATTAAGGCTGAGAAACCAGATTCTCTTGTCTGATGAAACCAAGAATGAACTCTGGCCTGAATGCCAAGCGTCATGTCTGGAAGAAACCCTACGGTGAAGCGTGGTGGAAGCATAATGCTGTGGGGTTGCTTTTCAGCGGCAGGGACTGGCAGACTAGTCAGGATCGAGGGAAAGATGAACGTGCAGAGATCCTTGATGAAAACCTGCTCCAGAGCGCCCATGACCTCAGACTGGGGTGAAGGTTCACCTTCCAAAAGGACAACTACTTTATTTTACTTTTTTTTTTTTTTAACCAGGTAGGCCAGTTGAGAACAAGTTATCATTTACAACTGCGACCTGGCCAAGATAAAGCAAAGCAGTGTGACAAAAACATTTGTACAGTCAACACAGAAGAAAAAAAGAATCTATATACAGTTTGTGCAAATGTAGAAGAGTAGGAAGGCAATAAATAGGCGAAATAATTACAATTTAGCATTAACACTGGAGTGATAGATGTGCAAGTAGAGATACTGGGGTACAAAAGAGCAAAATGGTAAGTAATGTGGGGATGAGGTAGTTGGGTGTGCTATTTACAGATTGGCTGTGTACAGGTACAGTGATTGGTAAGCTGCTCTGACAGCTGATGCTTATTAAAGTTAGAGAGGGAGATAAGACTCTCGCTTCAGTGATTTTTGCAGTTCGTTCCAGTCATTGCCAGCAGAGAACTGGAAGGAAAGGCGTGAAATATACCTGCTGGAGCGCGTGCTACGGGTGGGTGTTGCTATGGTGACCAGTGAGCTAAGATAAGGCGGGGCTTTACCTAGGAAAGACTTAAATGACCTGCAGCCAGTGGGTTTGGCGACATATGTCGTGAGGGCCAGCCAACGAGAGCATACAGGTCGCAGTGGTGGGTAGTATATGGGGCTTTCGTGACAACGGATGGCACTGTGACAGACTGCATCCAATTTGCTGAGTAGAGTATTGGAGGCTATTTTGTAAATGACATCGAAGTCAAGTATTGGTAGGATAGTCAGTTAACGAGGGTATGTTTGGCAGCATGAGTGAAGGATGTTGTTGCAAAATAAGAACCCGATTCTAGATTTGATTTTAGATTGGAGATGCTTAATGTGAGTCTGGAAGGAGAGTTTACAGTCTAACCACACACCTAGGTATGTAGTTGTCCACATTCTAGGTCAGAACCGTCCAGAGTAGTGATGCTAGTCTGGCGGGAGGGTGCGGGCAGCAATCGGTTGAAGAGAATGCACTTTGTTTTACTAGCATTTAAAAGCAGTTGGAGTCCACGAAAGGAGTGTTATGGCGTTGAAGCTCGTTTGGAGGTTTGTTAGCACAGTGTCCAAAGAAGGGCCAGAAGTATACAGAATGGTGTCATCTGCATAGAGGTGGATCAGAGAATCACCAGAAGCAAGAGCAACATCTTTGATATATACAGAGAAAAGACTCAGAATTGAACCCTGTGGCACTCCCATAGACTGCCAGAGGTCCGGACAACAGGCCCTCCGATTTGACACACTGAACTCTGTCTGAGAAGTAGATGGTGAACCAGGCGAGGCAGTCATTTGAGAAGCCACGGCTGTTGAGACTGTCGATGAGGATGTGGTGGTTGACAGTCAAGCCTTGGCCAGGTCGATGAAGACTGCTGTACAGTATTGTCTTATCGATGGCGGTTATATCGTTTAGGACCTTGAGTGTGGCTGAGGTGCTCGGAAGCCAGATTGCATAGTGGAGAAGGTATAGTGGGATTTGAAATGATCGGTGATCTGTTTGATAACTTGGCTTTCTAAGATTTTAGAAGGGCAGGATGGTTATAGATCTATAACAGTTTGGGTCTAGTGTCTACCCCTTTTGAAGAGGGGGATGACTGCGGCAGCTTTCCAATCTTTGGGGATCTCCGATGATATGAAAGAGGTTGAATAGGCTAGTAATCAGAGGTTTAGAAAGGGAGGGTCCAGATTGTCTCGCCCAGCTGATTTGTAGGGATCCAGACTTTGCAGCTCTTTCAGAACATCAGCTATCTGGATTTGGGTGAAGGAGAGGCGGGGGTGGGAGCTGAGATATTGGCTGGGGTAGGGGTAGCCGAGTGGAAAGCATGGCCAGCCATAGAAAAATGCTTATTGAAATTATCGGTGGTGACAGTGTTTCCTATCCTCAGTGCAGTGGGCAGCTGGGAGGAGGTGCTCTTATTCTCTGGACTTTAGTGCCTCAAAACCTTTTGGAGTTGGTGCTACAGGAAGCAAATTTGTTTGAAAAAGCTAGCCTTTCCTTTCCTAACTGACTGGAGGCTGAAGGGGGTCTATAACAAGCCGCAATGGCGAGTCTTGTTTCTGGAAAGGTGTATTTTTAAAAGTAGAAGCTCTAATTGTTTGGGCACAGACCTGGATAGTATGACAGAACTCTGAAGGCTAACCCCACCCCCTTTGGCAGTTCTGTCTTATTGTTGGAAACTGGAAACTGTTAGTTAGGGATGGAAATTTCTGGATTTTTGGTGGCCTTCCTAAGCCAGGATTCAGACACTGCTAAGACGTCCGGGTTGGCGAAGTGTGCTAAAGCAGTGAATAAAACAAACTTGGGGATGAGGCTTTTTTTACGGTTACAGCTGTCAACAAATGAGAGCGCCTGGGGAATGGGAGTGATGCTGGGGGCTGCAGGGCCTGGGTTAACTTCTACATCAGAGGAACAGAAGGATAAGGGTACGGCTAATGGCTATAAGAACTGGTCAGCTAGTGCGTTCAGAACAGAGTAAAAGGAGCAGATTTCTGGGCGTGGAAGAATAGATTCAAGGCATAATGTACAGACTGGTATGGTAGGATGAGAGTACAGTGGAGGTAAACCAAGACATTGAGTGACGATGAGAGAGGTTTTGTCTCTGGAGGCACCAATTAAGCCGGGTGAGGTCACTGCATGTGTGGGGGGTGGAACAAAAGGGCCATCTAAGGAATATTGAGCCAGGCTGGAGGCGCTACAGTGAAATAAGACAAATCACTAACCAAAACAGCAATAGACGAGGCATATTGACATTAGGGAGAGGCATGTGTAGCTGAGAGATCATAGGGTCCAGTGAGTAGCTAGGCGAGCTGGAGACGCGGCGATTCAGACAGCTAGCAGGCTGGGGCTAGCAGATGGCACACAGCCGGGACAAGTCTCTGAATGTCTGAGTGGCTCAGCCAGAGCACGAACTTCAATCCGAACATCTCAGGAGAGACCTGAAAATAGCTGTGCAGCAAAGCTCCCCATCCACCCTGAAAGAGCATGAGAATCTGCAGAGAGGAATGGGAGAAACTCCCCAAATCCATGTGTGCAAAGCTTGTAGCATCATACCCAAGAAGACTCATGGCTGTAATCGCTGCCAAAGGTTCTTCAACAAAGTACTGAGTAAAGCATATGAATACTTATGTAAAATGTGATAAAAAAATAAATATATATTTGCAGAAATTTCAAACCTGTTTTTGTTTTGTCGTTATGGGGTATTGTGTGTAGATTGAGGGGGGGGACAAATGTTTGAATAAGGCTAACTTAACAAAATATGGAAAAAGTCAAGGTGTCTGAATACTTTCCGAATGCAGTGTATAAGCAATTACTTATTATTATTATTATTATTACAATCAGTCTTGTGAGAGAGAAAGAGCTTGGGGACAGTTTTGTAAGTAAGTTCTGTCTCCTATGACTGCTGGGTGAATCACTGAAGAAAAAAGGCCACAGTAAACATGTCCCCCATGAATGATGCAGCACCTCCCTTGGGCCAATCAGTGTAATTTTATAAAATGCCAGATCTCTATGACAAGAAGCACCATTCCCCCAAGTTTCGTCGAAATGCGTGCCAGTGGTGTCCGAGATATCGCATGGGTTAGCTAGACACACATCCCTGAGCATGTGTGCCAGATTTCAGCACTCAGTCAAATAGATCAAGAGATAAACATGTGCCAGTTATAGTGCCACCATGTGGTCGATATGAATGCTCTTACATATGTCGAGTCTTGAGTGTTTGCAATGTGTACCAATACAAATATTCTTGACTGATTTTTATGCGTATGTGCCAGACCACACCTGCATGAATGTTTCTTGGTCAATAGCAGCTATGTTGTTTTAGGTACGAGTCTGGAAAATATTGCGTTGAGACCTTTGTCCATAGACGCCACAAAGTTTTGTGCAAATCATTTTTTCAGTACCAGAAGAGTAGCCTTTGACACATTTCTCACAATTCTTATTTGTTCCTTGTGAGAGGGACCTATGTACCAAATTTCATGACTAAGTCAAAACGGACTGACTTTTTAATTGTATTTTCACTTGTTATAGCACCACCATCTTGCCAATCAGTGTAATTTTGTAAACGGCTGCTCTCTGTGGCAAGACGCAGCATTCACCTAAGTATGGTGCCAATGGTGTCCGAGATATCGCGTGTGACTAAAGGACGGATGGAGACAGATACACAGTACCCTCAACCAATTTCATCGTGGGGGAAAATGAAGGTTACATGCACTATGATTTGGTACTTACTGTTGCATTAACATGTACAATGTTTTATCGGTAAAGAAACAGAAAAGGCAAGATGCGCCAGGGGGAATTGCGCTGATGCATTGAAGTTCATTGAACAATTATTATTCATGCTTGGCAGAGAAATGCACAAGGCGAGTAGAACAGAGACCGTGCATAAAGTAGAGAATCCCGCCCATGCACAGAAGAAATGCACAAGGCGAGTAGAACAGAGACCGTGCATAAAGTAGAGAATCCCGCCCATGCACAGAAGAAGAAATGCACAAGGCGAGTAGAACAGAGACCGTGCATAAAGTAGAGATTCCCGCCCATGCACAGAAGAAGAAATGCACAAGGCGAGTAGAACAGAGACCGTGCATAAAGTAGAGAATCCCGCCCATGCACAGAAGAAGAAATGCACAAGGCGAGTAGAACAGAGACCGTGCATAAAGTAGAGAATCCCGCCCATGCACAGAAGAAGAAATGCACAAGGCGAGTAGAACAGAGACCGTGCATAAAGTAGAGAATCCCGCCCATGCACAGAAGGAGAAATGCACAAGGCGAGTAGAACAGAGACCGTGCATAAAGTAGAGAATCCCGCCCATGCACAGAAGGAGAAATGCACAAGGCGAGTAGAACAGAGACCGTGCATAAAGTAGAGAATCCCGCCCATGCACAGAAGGAGAAATGCACAAGGCGAGTAGAACAGAGACCGTGCATAAAGTAGAGAATCCCGCCCATGCACAGAAGGAGAAATGCACAAGGCGAGTAGAACAGAGACCGTGCATAAAGTAGAGATTCCCGCCCATGCAAACACCTTTTGCTGGCTGGAAGAACGGTCCAGAAAAGTCTCATCTGCAGCCTCTTCCTTTTTTAAAATAGTTTATTAAAATTGCTAGAGTAGAATGACTTCTTGTTTTAGGAATGTGTGGGTGATACATTTAGTAGAACCCATTAATGTATGCTGCATTCACACAGGCAGCCCAATTCTGATCTTTTGCCCATTATTGGCAAAATATCTGATCTTAATGGTCTGAAAAACAAAGTGGCAGATCGGATTTCAGCTGCCTGTGTAAACCCAGCCGTAGACTCCCCAAAGCTGAATCAGTTATTGTTTCTTTGCAGGTAATGTATTATGTTTATAATGTGCTTTTAGAAAACAAAAACTGCAACATGAAATTAATCTCTTTGTCATGTGTTTTGTCAGACTCCTATAGGGGTATAATCCAAACCACGATTCATTAGTTAGCCAGCTAACTTTGATAAACAACCAGACGTAACTATTGATTTTCCGGTTCGTAAAAGCGAAACCTAGATGGGTTTTTGGTTGTTGAGTCAATTACACCATGCCCATCTTTCAAAAAAAAATGTAAGCAAGATAGCTAGCCAACTCATTGAGCATGCTTTTTGTAGTAAGTACTAGCATACTCCTCAGGTCAGCATTGATGGTGCTTTTTGTAGTACTAGCATACTCCTCAGGTCAGCATTGATGGTGCTTTTTGTAGTACTAGCATACTCCTCAGGTCAGCATTGATGGTGCTTTTGTAGTACTAGCATACTCCTCAGGTCAGCATTGATGGTGCTTTTTGTAGTACTAGCATACTCCTCAGGTCAGCATTGATGGTGCTTTTTGTAGTACTAGCATACTCCTCAGGTCAGCATTGAAACCAACTAGACAGTTGCAATAAAAAGTGCAGAATTTATTCAAGTGATTCGTCCCTAAACAGGTGACTGTTGTTTGTTGTCGCTGTCAAATGTGCCTTTACAATACTGGCCACCTGGTACTTGTCTATGAATACATTAGCAGAAATGATATTACAGGCCTGTTCATATTGTACATGTGGGATAGAGGAGGTCTAGATATAATAGAAAGTCAGTGGCTTGACAGTTGGCACTGGGGGGATAAGAGTCAACACGGATGTGAAACTTTCTGAACATCGCAGATAGAAATAGAATTACTTGAGCAGACACGATTTTCTAGTATGAAGTCAACCGAAGTTCCTCCTTGATAAAAAAAAAAGAAGGTTATTCTATTATTGTTCTTGTCTACATGAGACATCGTAATTGGTTCTAAACATTACACTTCTATCTGAACATCCTGTAAATCCTCCTGAGAAAAAAAAAAAAGCTATGTTGTTTATCTAACCATAACGTGAGTCTCTCGTAGAAACACTTTGTTCCACAGAGATCCGTCTCATGCCTGAAGGTTGTGTCTTAATATTCTAAAGTGGCTTCCTTCCTTGTCTCTTTCCCACCTTGACTACTGTCCATAGACTTTAAAAGCTACTGACAGGTGAAACCACTTGGTCTCGATCATTCACCTGTTGAGACCTTTCTGACCAGTGGTCATGCAGGAAGGAGATTAGGAAAGGAGTCTGTTTTAGACTTTTGGGACATGACCCTTGCAGGGTTTCAGGTAAAGAGGTCTGCATAGTCCACACCACTAGGCCTCTGGCCACATGGCTGGAGCAGCTGCTCCCCTCCTGACATGGTGATTGGCTCCCCCTGGTGACAGAAGAAAATGCAAAGCGTCATTATTCTGCTCCACTTCAACAGTTCACGTGAATACAAAACAAGGTACATTACAGTCTCAATATTGAGGAAGAGAAGAGGTGATATTCAACATACCACCCACAGAAATCCTGTATTATTTCAACTTTAGTCATTTAGCACACGCCTATCCAGAGCGACTTCTAAGTGCATTCAACTACAGTAGGCAAAACCACCAAATATCACAACCATTGCCAGTAAAACCCTCAAAGCTACCCTAAACAACCCCCAAACACAACATTTTGTTTTTTAAAGCACAAAATACGGGCTCTAGATGTGCCACTACCTCATGGAACTCCACAAGCTCTGCCAACGAGGTGAATCTGATCTGGTGTCCCAGCAGCATGTAGCAGCCCTCTGTCGCGTCAACGAGGAAGTGTTTAAACTCCTCTTTGCATCGATAAGACAGGACGTATCCCAGAATCCTTTCGCTGACCCTCACCAGAAAGTGCCCGGGTTCCCCCTCGCTCAGTAAGTCCTCGGCTTCCTGCCGCGAAATGATGCCTTGGTGGTAAAAGTAACGGTGGGTCAGTTATTAAGTATTGCCAAGTCAGAATGACACCCTGATGTGACATATTAAGGATGGACCACATACATGTACGTGTTTTACTCTCCAGAAAACTACCTGTAGCCCTGAGATACTTGTGGAGATCTGACAGGATTTAATAGGTTTAAGCAATATAACAATAGCTCCACTTGGCCTTCTGATAGGCCAAATTCTAATTCCTCCATATTGCAACCCAGTCAGAGCTACACAAGTGCATCTAGGGAGTAGGGAAAAGGAGGTGTTTCTGGACAGGGCCGTTGCTTCCGTTCAACATGAGAAACCTGTCTGGGGTGTATTCATTAGTCGCATACCGCAACGAAAACAAGAGTTTCTATTGGACACATTGAGGTCGGTCCCTCCCTGTTTCGTTCCATTTGGTTCCTAGTGAATACACCTCTGATCATGCCAGTCCTTTCAGATACATATTAAATATAGCAGAAGTCCCAAGGCAAGAGAGTTACTGATAAACCCGCTGTATAGCAGCAGAATTTGCATAGGTGCCCAGCACCTACTATGTCAGGGGTAGCTAGGCAACTCTGGTCCTGGAGCGCCCAGCATGTACTTCACGTTTTTGGAAGACCAAGTGTGTTGAATCTAGGCCATGACTAAACAATTAGTTGGTCAGGTCTGGTGCCTAGTTGGAATACTGCAGTACCTGCGGCACTCCAGGAATAGGGTTACCTACCCCTGCACTGTGTGGTTCAGTAAATTGATCAAACTTGGGTGTTCTGTGGTATAATTAAGATATTACAAACAGTAGGGGGCATCAGACCTAATTCTAACCAACTGTGCTGCGTGGCATGGAGACTGATGTGGTCTCTTCACACACATACAGTAAATGACTTCCGGTCAAATGTAAACGAATTAAGATTGATTTGCGGCTATTTGCATATGTTGTTCATTCTAGATGGAATCCTCTTGTTAAGTTTAGAAACATTTCCAGTTCAACTTGGCCCCTTACCATGGAACCAAGACGCTATGCGACTCTGGTCCTTCTGGAAACCCGCTCGGTAAGGCAGCTGTTCCTCCTGGAACCATCTAATAATGTGCTCCCTGCTGGAGGTGGACAGTGTGCGTCGCACCCCGTGCTTCCTGTCAGGCAGCGAAACAGAGAGAAAAAGTGGGTCAGGCAGTCAGCCAGCCAGTGAAAGGCATTCATGTGTTTAAGCTCTAAGGCTCAGTGTTTTTCTGCATGGCTTTGTCTGAAAGGGGAATCCCTAGACATCAGCTTTCAGTGAATGAGACAAACCATCACAAGCACAAGGATTGACATGTACTTACAGGATGACTACTGCAAAAAAACATTACCATATCAGGCTGGTGGAAAGATTGGTTCACTAATACCAGTGTGAATATAGAGTGGATTTAACCATCTATTCAATAATATAACTATTATTGAATAGTTATATTATTGACCTTCAGACCTGCAAAGTCCTAAGTGGTAGTCACTAAGGGAAGGGATTAGGGTTTTGGGCTGTGCCACAGCAGATGACTGGATACCATTGAGTTTCAGTGGGGTCGAGCCTAGTCCAGGGTCTATTCAGTAATGTCAAACATCCTTAACGGTGCAGATATAAATGTAATTAATAGAGCCAACATAACTGCAGAATGATTCCCTACTCCACATAACCAACAATAGTATTTATATCGGAATGTTCTAGAATGTTGGACCCTAGACCTCCTGAACAGCAGGGTTGGGGTCAACTCCGGAAATAAACGGACATTCCGATTCCAACAAATGCACACATTTCCCCGAGAAGTATTGATGAACATTTTAATTTCAGTTTCCATCCTGAATTTAAAAGGAATTGACCCCAACTCTGCCGAACAGGCCTTGTATTACTGTGAAGGCACAGGTCAGCTCACGGGTTAAGGGTGTCGCTGGTCACAGTAAGGTTCCTGGGTTTGGGTTTGGGCGGGAGGGCAGGTCTGTCCCCGCCGAAGGCCTTGGTGACGGCAGCCACACGGCCTCGCTCCAGAGCCTTGACCGATTGCCGCCGGTGGTCATCACGGGTCTGCTTGGCAATGGACCGGCGCCGCAGGTCAGCCGCTTTGGACTTCCGCACTGTGGAAAACATAGAAGAATACAAAACACATACATGTAAACTCTCTCACACACACACATAAAATCCTACATTCATGGTTCTTCATATATATATGACGTTTGTTTTTGTTAAAATTAAGTGAGATAAATAAAAAAAGAGAACGTTAGATCTGCATAAACCCATCTGAACATGCCATAAGGTTCTATCTGCAATCCAATCACAAGCCTGAACGAATAAAGATGAACCAATCAGAACACATCTTTGCCATCTCCCTCCAAGTATGGTCTAGGCTTAGAGGGAGATGGCAAAGACCTTACTATGACCAGCGACACCCTTAACCCATGAGCTGGCCTGTGCCTTCACAGTAATACAGGACCTGTTCAGCCAACAATAATGGCACGCAAGCAACAACAACAAAAAATGGTCAGAAATGGTAAAGTAAATGATGTTGCCACATCGTTGTTCAGTGATGACAGTCATTTGTATGATAATCATAATGCATTTCATAACGTATTTGATGTGTTCTGACTATCTTAGTGTTATTCTAATCACTGACCACGTTTACATTCACACCAATATCCCGTTATTATTCAGGATACTCACGTATACAGTTTTTTAATTGATGCATATAAATAAAAACATCATATCCTGTTTACAATAACCCGAAAAGGCTTGTATCCCGGTTATGAGAAACCCGGATAAGATGCCTGGGATATGCTGATGTAAGACGGAATACTGTGGCATGTCAACATCTTATATCCCGTTTACTGTTGCGTTTTTTTTGTGGTCTGTTCATGCTCAGTTTCACAAATCACTTCATAAAAGCAGGCTACCTGCACAGTTCCATCCAGCATAATAATTTAGCCTACTATAATTAATTTACTACTGGCGACTTTCACCTCTAATTTAGGCAAGTTCCTGCTTATAATTTCCTACATTTGGTAGGCCATATTATAATTTCTGACATAGTAAGAAACATGCAGCTTCTCTTCTAGAATATAATTATTTATTTTTACCCCTTTTTCGTGTTATCCAATTGGTAGTTGCAGTCTTGTCCCATAGCTGCGTCTCAGGTACGGACTCGGGAGAGGCGACCGTGCACTGCGCCCTAACCCGGACGATGCTGGGCCAATTGTGCGCCGCCCCATGGGTCACCTGGTCGCGGCCGGCTGCGACAGAGCCTGGACGCGAACCCAGAATCTCTAGTGGCACAGAGAGGACTCGATGCAGTGCCTTAGAGCACTGTGCCACTCGGGAGGCCTGCCCCAGAAGACTAAATAAAGTAGTGCTCTTCAGAATAATGTCTTACATTGATAAAATGAATGTATTAATAATCTAGTTAACAGTGGTAAAGTTGTCTGTTTCGTTTAGGGACCGGGGAGAAAACCCAATAACTCCAAAACAGTGGTAAGATTGTCACTGTGCAAAATGTCATCAGTTTGACCGATTTTTAAATGAACAGCTGAGAAAACGATGTAACATGTTTCTCATAAGACTTCAGTTTGTCTTGGGGCATATTTTACATGGTTGAAATACTGTCTGCTTGCATAAGTGTCAAAAGATAACATTACATGCACATTCACAGAGATGCTGAAATCACATTTCACTGTAAGAAATGCATAACCTAATTCTGCAGGAGTTAATATTAGATTACTCTACATGTGAGAGGTTATTGGCCTACGGTCAGTGTCCTTATTTCAGTTACTATTCCATTTATCCCTTATACTTAAATGAGGAATATTCTGTTTATTCATGGATACTATTGAGCGGGCGACAGAGATAGATGGATCTATCCATCTCTATAGGTGCGTGTAAAACAGCTTATCCCAAATAAGGCCTTAAGCAGGATATGAGCTCTTAACCGGAATACTATGCACATGTAAACGTGGTCATTTACATTTTAAAAACGTTGTCTAATTCCTTAGTGTCAGAACCTTCTTGTTGAACCCAGATTGACATTTCAGAGCAATAAGGTTCTATCTACCACTGGACACACCTACTCATTCCAGGGTTTTTCTTTATTTTTACTATTTTCTACATTGTAGAATATTAGTGAAGACATCAAAACTATGAAATAACACATATGGAATCATGTAGTATCCAAATAACTTAAACAAATCAAAAATATATTTTATATTTGAGATTCTTCAAAGTAGCCACCCTTTGTAGCCAGCCTTGATAACAGCTTTGCACTCTCTTGGCATTCTCTCAACCAGCTTCATGAGGTAGACACCTGGAATGCATTTCAATTAACAGGTGTGCCTTCTTAATAGTTAATTTGTGGAATTTCTTTCCTTCTTAAGCCGTTTAAGCCAATCAGTTGTGTTGTGACAAGGTAGGGGTGGTAAACAGAAGATGGTATTTTACCAAAGTTCAAGTAACAGCTAACAACTGTTCAGAGGAGACTCCGTGAGTCAGGCCTTCATGGTTGAATTGCTGCAAATAAACTACAACTAAAGGACACAAATAAGAAGAAGAGGCTTTCTTGGGCCAAGAAACACGAGCAATTGGCATTAGACAGGTGGAAATCTGTCCTTTCGTCCTTTCCTTTGAGATTTTTGGTTCCAACCGCCGTGTCTTTGTGAGACGCAGAGCTTCTACTCAATATCTCAGAACAGATATAACCTTAGTCCCAAGGTTACGATTTGTCTGGTTACCCTACTGAATGTAAACAAACCGTTTCACAAGGCCAAGAAACAGTCATCTGTGTAATGATCAACTGGTGTGCCCTATATAGCTCTATCCAGAGGCTCAAGGGGGTTTCCTGCCTTCCATACATTTTATTTCAACCCATTTATGATTGGTGCTAAAGTGTTAAGTGTGAAATCAGCAGAAAGGGTTTTCACATTCAGAGAGGCAACAGTGGAAGACTGGTGTACATTTCAGACTAAGCACAAGACAAACATATGTCCACACTTTGGCAGAAAATGAATTTTTAAAAAACATTCAAAGCAGCTTGATTATTTATATTGTTAATCAGTGCAACTGAAGGTCAGCTCTAATCTTTGTCAAACAAGATGGTTAAATATTAACTTGTGTGTTGGAACTATATTCATTATACTTGGGAGTTTGCCATGGAGGAAATAATCATCATATTGTATATGATGTATTAATGTTAAATTGGACAAACGTACAATACTTAAAATCCTATTTATACAATCTAGATGTTCAGGTCGGTGGTAAACTATAGGACTGCACGGATCCCCCAGACATGTCTTCTCCTTCACGAAATCAAAACCTTTTCCAATGAGGTCAACATATTTTTGCAGCCATTCTGAGATCATGTTGAGTGTTCTAAAATTAGCGCCAACAAAGAATGGCAAGTAACACACATCACCCCAAGCCATGCTAAGGATCTGGCTGAGGACCGAGGTTTCCAAGGATATCAGGAATCACATTCTGGGCTTGTCCAATAGATGGGTTAGCTGACAACGTCACGAAAGCGATGCTTCAAAGCAGGCAGAAGTCTGTCACTTGTTATTCTGGATGGACAGATATTACTACCAACAATGACAAGAAACTACCATGTGGGGAATCGTAGGTGACTCGTTTCAGCTAGTTTCTTCTTCTTGATACCATGGCCTGTTTTGAGGCGTTTTGACTGATTTCATGTCAATGCTAATATGGCTAGAATTCCCTAGCTAGCTAACCAACCAACAACTGTAACGATGTAATTGAGAGACAACAAGTGCTCATTGTGCAAATGGATGTTTTCAATCAACATATTGGAGACTAAATATAGTTTACATGTTTTCAACAATCTAAGCCAACCCTGTCCATTTTGCCCCATAGTTGCACCCGTGAAGGTTTTGTTGCTGCACAACCAACCAGTCTATAAGAAAAACCGGTTTTAATGGCAATCTTCTGAGATGTGAAGCTCGACTGCAAAAATGATGACCTAGAATGTGTGTGTGTGTGTGTGTTTGTTTACATGAATCTTGCCAGTGTTGGTCATCTCTCTCCTCTCTGATCTCCCTCAAGTCCATGTAGATCTCCTGCTTTCTCTTCTGCTCCACTCTTCGCACCTCTTCCTCAGCCCTCCTCCTCTCCTCCGCCTCTCTTTTCTGAGAGAAAGAGGGGGAAGGAGAGAATGAAATGTCACCAGTGAACAGTAGTGGCTAAACAAATAGTAAGACTGTGGTATTGAACCAGGGTCATGTTCATTAGAGCACACCTGGCAAAAAGTTAAAACATTTTGTTCCTCCTCCAGAGTTTTACCTGCAGTAAATCAAGTCCATTTCAAACACTGTGTAAAGACAGTTATGCTATGAGCTCAAACAAATGTATTTAATCATCGTTTTGAACTGGCCTATATGGGGAACTGACTGTTTAGGAAGGACATTGTTCTAAAAGTTGGTCAAATGAACGATAACTGGAAAGCGATTATATGGGTTGTTTAGTTAACGTGTTATTGTCTTGAGGATGTGGGCAAACAATACCATTGATGAAACATTGAGTTGTTCCTGTAAGTTGACAAAATGAGCTTTCAACACCTATTGTGAGGCTAATTGTTTTATATCAATGCATCATCAACTTCCTTGTTTACATAACTTAAACACTCATACTGTGACAATATTATAGAATGACATTATTTTAATCAATGGGCTAATACTTAACCATACAACCTGTCGAACTGTACTTATGATCAAAACCCTTGATGCAATGACTGTAAAAACCTTAGAATAATTGTTCAACTGTCTTAAGATTTAAGGCAAGCGGCCCCGGAGAACTAGAGTACTGAGAGGGCAGGCTTTTGATCCAGCAAATCACAAAAATAAGTCATTTCAACAAATCAGCCCCCCTCTTTCAGTTACTGGCCCAATGCTCTAACCACTAGGCTACCTACCGCCCGTGTAGTCAACTGGATTTCCTATGGGTTAAGGAAGGATCACACAATTCCATCCAGGTCATCAGGAAGGAACGGCAAATGAATTAACGAGTGAGCAAACATTCCATAAAGGCCTTGCCTTTATACCTGTGCAAACAACACACTAGGTGGCAGGATGTACCCTTTCAGTTTGTTTGCCAACGTAGAAGTAATAGAGAAACTAAATTAACTACTTCAAAATGGAGATTATATCTGTCCCATGGGCCGCTGCCCATTGAGGCAATGTCTATCCAAGTCTATAGCTGGAAGAAAAGTCTAACTCTCTAAATAAGCTGTGGCATGTGAATTAGTTCAAAATTATGGGCTTGGGGGGCCTTAATGATGGGCTTGGGGGACCTTAATGATGGGCTTGGGGGACCTTAATCTCCACCTCCTGTTGGCTCTGCTCCTGAGCTGCAGCCCGTCGCTCCACCTCCTGTCGCTCCACCTCCTGTCGCTCCACCTCCTGTCGCTCCACCTCCTGTCGCTCCACCTCCTGTCGCTCCACCTCCTCCTTCCACAACTGCAGCTCTGAGTCCATCAACACACTGGAGAACCTCTTGACCAGCTCCGCCTCCTTCTTCACCCTACCACACACACACACACACACACACTGACTGAGAACACACACGAGCACCTGTAGATCTTTACCTGTCCACTGATTTGTAAAGCTTTCCCTAAAAATCTAAATACCTTCCACCTCTCCAAATAGTCCCATGGCCCCTCCAATGACAGTCCACAATCCCCTACCTCGAGGCATGGATAGAGGAAAAGAGCTACAGATATGTCCTATCCATACAGGCACATGGCAACTACTATGAGGAAAACAGGAAAACGCTCTCAGGTGATTTTATTATAACATTTCAACCCTTCATCAGGCATCCACGGAGCCTGGGAGCATGAGTATCCATGGACCCTGGGAGCATGAGTATCCATGGAGCATGAGTATCCATGGACCCTGGGAGCATGCATGGAGCCTGGGAGCATGAGTATCCATGGACCCTGGGAGCATGAGTATCCATGGACCCTGGGAGCATGAGTATCCATGGAGCATGAGTATCCATGGACCCTGGGAGCATGCATGGAGCCTGGGAGCATGAGTATCCACGGAGCCTGGGAGCATGAGTATCCATGGACCCTGGGAGCATGAGTATCCATGGAGCATGAGTATCCATGGACCCTGGGAGCATGCATGGAGCCTGGGAGCATGAGTATCCACGGAGCCTGGGAGCATGAGTATCCATGGACCCTGGGAGCATGAGTATCCATGGAGCATGAGTATCCATGGACCCTGGGAGCATGCATGGAGCCTGGGAGCATGAGTATCCATGGAGCATGAGTTTCCATGGAGCATGAGTATCCATGGAGCATGAGCATGCATGGAGCCTGGGAGCATGCATGGAGCCTGGGAGCATGCATGGAGCCTGGGAGCATGAGTATCCATGGAGCATGAGTATCCATGGACCCTGGGAGCATGCATGGAGCCTGGGAGCATGAGTATCCATGGAGCCTGGGAGCATGAGTATCCATGGACCCTGGGACCATGCATGGAGCCTGGGAGCATGAGTATCCATGGAGCATGAGTATCCATGGACACTGGGAGCATGCATGGAGCCTGGGAGCATGAGTATCCATGGAGCCTGGGAGCATGAGTATCCATGGAGCCTGGGAGCATGAGTATCCATGGAGCCTGGGAGCATGAGTATCCATGGAGCATGAGTATCCATGGAGCCTGGGAGCATGAGTATCCATGGAGCATGAGTATCCATGGAGCCTGGGAGCCTGAGCAGCAGTGTGCAGCGTTCACCTTATTATTTACCATGAATTCACCTACACCTCCAGCAAAAATTACCTCGATGTGCGTATGTGCTTCAGATGTTTTAACTACTATGAGGACACACTCCTAACACCACGCAGATTGACGTTTATTGGGGTGAGGCTTGTCCTGGAGGCAGAACTGAGCGATTTCAACTCGATGGGCCAGCTGCTGAGTCAAATAGGCTACATTCTAAAAATGTATGAAAACAAAAATGTGCTTTTTGGTCTTCATATATTAGGGTTAGCAGTGTGTTTAAGGTTAAAAATCAGAATTAGATAACATTAAGCATCCATCAGCTAGTTACCACTGCCTCCAGAACAACATTCATGATGAATAAAAGCTAACCCGCTGAGGACTCAACAATAGAAGGTCTGAGGACCTTCTTCTGAGGAGTGGAATGTTATGACACACATCCAGATCAGGATGGTAACAGCCAACATGCAGGCACTGAGGACCAAGTCGTAATTTAAACACTTGCCTGTAACTTTATTTTACCCCCTTTTCTCCCCAATTTCATGGTATCCAATTAGTAGTAGTTACCGTCTTGTCTCATCGCTACAACTCCCGTACGGACTCGGGAGAGACGAAGGTCAAGAGCCATGCGTCCTCCGAAACACAACCCAGCCAAGCCACACTGCTTCTTGACACAACGCACATTCAACCCAGAAGCCAGCCACACCAATGTGTCGGAGGAAACACCGTACACCTAGCAACCTGGTCAGCGTGCACTGCGCCCGGCCCGCCACAGGAGTCGCTAGTGCGCAATGAGACACGGATATCCCTGCCGGCCAAACCCTCCCTAACCCGGACAACGCTGGGCCAATTGTGCGTCACCCCATGAGCCTCCCAGTCGCGGCCAGCTGCGGCAGAGCCTGGGCTCGAATCCAGAATCTCTGGTGGCACAGCTAGCACTGTGATGCAGTGCCTTAAACCACTGTGCCACCCGGGAGGCTGCTTCTAACTTTTTACAGCGATTTTACAGATCTCCAGTTAGGATTTGGCCCAGAATTATCAACACATTCATTTAAAATGGAGAATGTGGATGTTAGAGAACACACTAAAACAGGATTCTGTGATAGACTGTCTGTAAAAAAAGTTGTTATTTTAGTTTTAAATTTAGAAACCACTTAGTAAGAGAACTCAAGTATCCACAAGTACAGAACAGTGGGGTGTGAGACAGCATGTTCTCAAATGGAATTCTATTATATAACCCATATGGGCGGTTAAGTAAGGCTTTTGTCTGACCAGCCTTAGAGAAGAATTTGAAACGTCAGAATGATGTCAATTTAGTAGAATGTTCAACAACAATGTTCGCACATACAGATGATGGAATGTGAAATTGCGAAGGGGCATGAAGACAGAGGAATTCATACAGGACATCATTGTTTTAGCACTATCCATGGTTCAATGTGATAGCAAATCATCACAATCTACTTTTGTATTTTTTTCTCTCAAAATGGCCACCATCTTGGAGCTTTGTCGATGATACAAAAAAAAAAAAAGAGTCACGGAGAGCAATGAACAATACGGCCAACTGACTGAGCAATAGAAAGGCATTTGTACACGGTGGCTGCCATCTTTATGCACCTTCTCCATTGGAAGACGGGCATTTTGTAATGGCTGGAATCGAAAAAATGGGAATGTTTTAAACACATAGCGTTGCATTCAATACATTACGACGAGCACCTCTGACTTAAAGTGACACCAGCCACCTGCTCACAGGAACTTTAATTTGTTACTTTTACTTATCACTTATTTTTTCTTAACTTATTAAAGCATTTGTTGTTTAAAGGCCTGTAAGTACGCATGTCACTGTAAGGTCTACTACACCTGTTGTATTTGGCACTAACCAGAGGTGGAGATGACACATTGTTTCCTGCCCACACAAGTTACCATGTCTTCTGATTGCAGGTTAATTTGGGGTTATACATACCTGTGGCTCAACCAAACTATTACAGCAGCCGGTTATCATTATCACCACACTAACAGGGAAACATGACTAAGAAGTCATACTCCCCCACAGCGTTGAATCACTTGTTGTTGTGGGAACAACGTTATAGGCAACACTATCAGTGTTGAGTGCCTGACTCAATAAAAAGAGAGGTTTAGTTGAACAAATGTTTAACTTGGGCTTCCTGGCTGGGAAGGGCGATGTCTAGATTAAACCAAACTATAGCCCTGTGGGTATTACAGACAGCCAGAGAATCTGTGCAGAGCCTACCTTACAGGTCATTTTGTGTTGGCTGGTGTGATAAGCCACAAAGACCATAGACACACACTTTGCCTACATCAACCACTGCATCCCATTACAGGGTCTGTAAATTAAGTAAGTGTATATGCCACTGTTCAATACAACAAGCTTAACCACCTGTCAGAAAGCGGTGTTATTGGTGGCTATGACAACCATGTCTGTCTCCATAGAAGGTGTTCTATTTAAAGTGTTAAGAGTCAAATATGTGGCTAATGACCTGACAGACAGGTCTCTCTGTGCTTTGACTGACATATTTAACCTTTAACATTTTTTCCAATGACAAAGGGCGTTTGGCACGACAACGAGCACAAACGTTGCACTGCTAAAAAAAATGTACAGCATGTGATGTCATTTCCTCCCACCTGAGCTCCTCAGCCTCTCTCTGGGCCTGGCAGGCTGCCCTCTGGGCTATGATGTCATCACAGATCTGCTCGTAGGACTGGTCGGCAGGGTGGTCCCCCATCACCCACACCCATACGTCACTATCCATCCCTGCCAGCCACTGTACACTCTTCACAGAGGCTGATGCACACACACACACACACACCACAGACACACACAGCACAGGCAGTTAAAGAAATACTGTGCTCATTAATCCTAGCATAATATTGCTCAATTCATTTTCCACAGTGCAACACAGTTGTAAAACACAGCTGCAGTTGGACTACTTTAACAGGAGTGAATCGTACTCTCCATCACTACATCTGAACGCAACGTTTCAGTGGAGATCCCGATATGTCCTTTAGTCTCCAGTTTGGCATATAACTAGCTGGGTTTCTCAACACCACGGTATGTAAATCTCTGTGGAGTTGGGTTGCAACGACTGTGGGCGGAGTGTTCCTCGGACTACATCAAGTCGCTGTCAGTGGATACGAGGAAACAGTCGGTGGTTTTATAAGAAAGTATGGATCTAAGCAAACAAAGGCAGGCAGCTACAGAAGAAAAACTTAAGTACACGGTAAGGGTTTCAGAATGTACATTTTCGAACATATCGACCTGACAGCGACTTGATGTAGTTGGAGATCCAACCCCCCCACACACACACACACACACACACCATTGATGTGATGAACATCATGGAGTTGAGAATAACTCAGCTAGCATATAGAAAAACAGAAACATCCCAGGAGACCAACAGTAAATGTGCTTTTCACAGAGAGAGGAATGGAACTTATCCAAAATGGAACCTAATTCCCCCATAGGGCTCTAGTCAAAAGTAGTACACTATTTATTTTACCTTTATTTAACTAGGCAAGTCAGTTAAGACCAAATTCTTATTTTCAATGCCGGCCTAGGAACAGTGGGTTAACTGCCTTGTTCAGGAGCAGAGCAACAGAGTTTTACCTTGTCAGCTCGGGGATTCGATCTTGCAACCTTTCGGTTACTAGTCCAACGCTCTAACCACTAGGCTTTCTGCCACTACAGAGAAGTAGTACACTAGAAAGTGAATAGGGTGCCATGAAGGACACACACACACAACCATTCATTGTCAGTGTTGACGGCTCACTGATACCTTTCTTGGGTTTCGTCAGTGTGGCATCCTCCTTCTCTAGTCGAGCCTCTCTATCCTTCCAGCGTCGGACCTGTTCCTCACGCATCTTAATGAACAACACCTGCTTCTGCTCCTCGCTCAGCTCAGCCAGGAGCTCAGGTGATATGAACATGTCCGTCAAAATCTGCTGAAGCATCTTAGAGCTGCAATGTCTCACCAACAGTATGCAGAGAAAACTTTGGTATTAGCAGAGAACACCTGGTGTTGGTTGGATGTTGGGAGTTTCTCAGTTGAAACAGGGAGTTGTTAATCATCTAATGAAGGCTGGTCCATGCCTGTATTCACTCTCTGAATTCCCACTGAAAGAAACAGAAATGTCCATAAGAAATGGCTGCTTTGACCATAACTGTGCATCAGAGTACCTGCTGCCTTCTCCACACATTTTCTATTGGTATAGCCAGTACAGTGCCTGATATGTTTGTTCACATCACAGGTCAGATGTTGCAACTGGTGTACACACACACACACACACACACACACATAGGAGTATGTAGGAAGACAATAGTCCAGTCTCTGAACTCTCACATTCTCAATCGACTGTGATTCGTGCTTAATAAGCATGGGAGAAACAGTTATACTATAACACAACATAATGATCTCGTGGTGAGATAGCAGCCCATTTTGGCTCGGTGTCGCCAACTGTATGCAAACAATTAAAAGGTGGCTGCGGGACATAGGAATTTGCCGTGCGAAGTAAATTTTAAATACAGTGATTGAAAACTCGTCAAATACATTGAATTGCACGTCGACTGTTAAGACATGGCTGTCATTTTGATTTTCAAATAGTAATAGGATACAGTGGAGTTCACTACAACCTGCCCATTTAACTACCAGTATCTACTTAAATACTTAAGTACAGAAACGTCACGACACAGACCTACAACAGCTAGAGTCGGGACGTTAATTAAAGGAAGATACAACAACAAAAAAGTAACTTAAGTCCATAATCAACTATGACTAAGCACATTCACAATGGATGATGATCATCCTGGCAGTAAATGACAACGCCGACTTAACATTTGCAGTGTTGATATATTTGTACTATCACTGGATATTGAAATGGTAAACAAAAATACGTTCCATACATTTCATTACGGAGTTCATCCAAATGTACTTACCGCTAGGGTATATATCCTGAAAGTGGAAATCACAGGCGATACGTGGGACGTGGACGCCTTAAAAAATTACTTGTTTACAAAATCTCCCATGGGAATGTTCGGCATGAGTCACACTATGGGCCGATGGTCACGCCTGCAAATGCATATATTTTTCCTGTAGCCTACTATTTAGCGGTATTTCGCAGGTTTAACGAAAATGACAAATGTTCCGTTGCCGGTAACGTTTTCCGTAAGTTACTTATTTCCTAAATGAAGGACAAAAGTGCCAACAAGTTTCGCAAGAAAAAAAACACTCCTTTATGCAAATGTTAATATTTGTCGATCCCACCCACTGTTATTGCAGGTAGACTACTGCAGCGTTCAAAACAACTGGAAACTCGGAAATCTCTGACTTCAGTGCGTTAAAGACAACTGGTAACTCAGCAAAAAATTGGTCTGCAGCCAGATCTATCTAGTCTGTCCAGGAGAGAGTGCAGGAGACTAATTTACTTCAGGTAAAAGTAATGCTATTTTGTAGGGGTCTAAATTGTGTGCAAATGATCAGTAGGCTAGAGACTAGTATGATATAAACAATTGTCAGTGTTATGGCACATTTTCAGTGGCACATGTAATAATGCAATGTGCGTTATGTGCTGACCAGAACAATTATTTATGGAACTATATATTTTATCAACAACTTGTTTATAAAATAGGTGGAGAGCAGATGGACAGACAGACAAAAAGATAGACAAACAACAAAACAGAAAGACATTGGCAAGATAGGGGCATTTCAACCATAAAATACCTAAATAAATGTGAATGTTTGAGTGCTTCATTTTGAGTATGATGCTTGCAGTAATAGAAGACAGGTAACTGAAGCGAATAGGCCTATTGTTTCCTGGGAGCAGCGGTAATGTTGTCGGCTACAGTAGATGCAATGTTATCTGAACTAGAAATAGTTACGTTGTCAGTGTCACATATTTTGGACCTCATATTCAAACTACCGAAGAGTACCATGTGATATTGTACCTGGAACAGCGGTTGCTGTGGAATAACTAGTTTGCACGTTAGTGGTTATTATTATAATGGAGCTCATTGCTGTCTAGACTATATTGAGTGTCATGTGTTGCAACGTGGTCTCAGAGCATTTCAAATGATTCTGTATGTCAATCCGAGACACTCTTTCGTATATGTTACGAATTTGCAACACGCATGATATGTTACGAATTCCAATTTGTTGTGGCTAACAACAAAATGCTAACAATATCTAGCTCTAGGGGTTAGATTAAGGTTAGGAGTAAAATTAAAGGGTAAATGCAGGGTTAGCTAAAATGGTTAAGGTTAGGGTTATGTGAAGGGTTAGCTAACATGCTACGTAGTTGCAAAGTAGCAAAAAGAGTAGTTGCATAGTTGCTAATTAGCTAAAGTTGTCTACAATGAGATTCGAACACGCAATTTTGGGGTTTGATAGACGTTTGCATAATAAGTAACCTATTTTATGTAACCATACCAAATGTAACATATCATACTAATTTGTGAGTTCCGGAATGACATTTACTATGTTTACGTCGAGTCTACGTGACCAGTGTTGAAGACAGACCGGCTAAACCTGTCAATTTCCCGTCTATCATCTATGCAGATGATTCTGCACTGTTGGTTTCCCACCCAAAGCGACGTGGTTGAGAAACCCTCAGGGCTGTACATAATATTTTTTTCATGTTATAATTTTTAATTTGGTTTATTTACTAAATATTTATTTTTAACTCTATTTCTTGAACAGCATCGTTGGTTAAGGGCTTTTAAGTAAGAATTTTACGGTAAGGTCTACTAAACCTGTTGAAGTCGGCGCATGTGACAAATAAAATTAGATTTGATTTGAAGAGAAAAACCTTGTCATGTTGTTTGTACACAAGATGGCGCTCTTGTTATATCTGTCTACACTTTCAGTTGAGGCCTAAATAACTATAATCAAATGTTTTTAATTATACTGAATAAAGTGGGATGACCCGAGGAGGATTCAATTGTAATTCGATGTAGGGTCTACTGTTATTATGTGTCAATGTTTTAATTGTATCTATCCTTTAACATTTCAGTGACTGAAATCACTACAATACCTTTAACTTAATAACCCCTCTGCAAAGCACACATTCGGGCGTGCTAGGCAGGCTAAGCTATCGATTATGGCCTACTGTCAATTTCCCGTCAACCGTCTATCATCTATGCAGATGATTCGGCACTGTTGGCTTCCCACCAAAACAAAACATGTGGTTTATTTTTTTTAATGTTTTTATTTCACCTTTATTTAACCAGGTAGGCTAGTTGAGAACAAGTTTTCATTTACAACTGCGACCTGGCCAAGATAAAGCTAAGCAGTGCGACACAAACAACAACACAGTTACACATGGAATAAACAAACATACAGTCAATAATACAATCGAAATGTATATACACAGTGTGTGCAAATGAGGTAGGATAAGGGAGGTAAGGCAATAAATAGGCCATAGTGGCGAAATAATTACAATATAGCAATTAAACACTGGAGTGATAGATGTGCAGAAGATGTGTTAGCAGAGATGCTGGGGTGCAAAGGAGCAAAATATTTTTTTTATATTTTTTATTTATTTCACCTTTATGCTCTCATCCTTCTAGACCTATCGGCTTCCTTCGATACTGTGAACCATCAGATCCTCCTCTCCACCCATTCACATTTATTTAGGTATTTTATGATTGAAATGCCCCTATCTCCACCCTCTCCGAGTTGGGCATCTCCGGCGCGGCCCACGCTTGGATTGCGTCCTACCTGACAGGTCGCTCCTACCAGGTGGCGTGGCGAGAATCTGTCTCCTCACCACGCGCTCTCACCACTGGTGTCCCCCAGGGCTCTGTTCTAGGCCCTCTCTTATTCTCGCTATACACCAAGTTACTTGGCTCTGTCATAACCTCACATGGTCTCTCCTATCATTGCTATGCAGACGACACACAATTAATCTTCTCCTTTCCCCCTTCTGATGACCAGGTGGCGAATCGCATCTCTGCATGTCTGGCAGACATATCAGTGTGGATGACGGATCACCACCTCAAGCTGAACCTCAGCAAGACGGAGCTCCTCTTCCTCCCGGGAAGGACTGCCCGTTCCATGATCTCGCCATCACGGTTGACAACTCCATTGTGTCCTCCTCCCAGAGCGCTAAGAACCTTGGCGTGATCCTGGACAACACCCTGTCGTTCTCAACTAACATCAAGGCGGTGTCCCGTTCCTGTAGGTTCATGCTCTACAACATCCGCAGAGTACGACCCTGCCTCACACAGGAAGCGGCGCAGGTCCTAATCCAGGCACTTGTCATCTCCCGTCTTGATTACTGCAACTCGCTGTTGGCTGGGCTCCCTGCCTGTGCCATTAAACCCCTACAACTCATCCAGAACGCCGCAGCCCGTCTGGTGTTCAACCTTCCCAAGTTCTCTCACGTCACCCCGCTCCTCCGCTCTCTCCACTGGCTTCCAGTTGAAGCTCGCATCCGCTACAAGACCATGGTGCTTGCCTACGGAGCTGTGAGGGGAACGGCACCTCAGTACCTCCAGGCTCTGATCAGGCCCTACACCCAAACAAGGGCACTGCGTTCATCCACCTCTGGCCTGCTCGCCTCCCTACCACTGAGGAAGTACAGTTCCCGCTCAGCCCAGTCAAAACTGTTCGCTGCTCTGGCCCCCCAATGGTGGAACAAACTCCCTCACGACGCCAGGACAGCGGAGTCAATCACCACCTTCCAGAGACACCTGAAACCCCACCTCTTCAAGGAATACCTAGGATAGGGTAAGTAATCCTTCTCACCCCCCTAAAAAGATTTAGATGCACTATTGTAAGTGGCTGTTCCACTGGATGTCATAAGGTGTATGCACCAATTTGTAAGTCGCTCTGGATAAGAGCGTCTGCTAAATGACTTAAATGTAATGTAAATGTATTTAACCAGGTAGGCAAGTTGAGAACAAGTTCTCATTTACAATTGCGACCTGGCCAAGATAAAGCAAAGCAGTTCGACAGATACAACGACACAGAGTTACACACGGAGTAAAACAAACATACAGTCAATAATACAGTATAAACAAGTCTATATACAATGTGAGCAAATTAGGTGAGAAGGGAGGTAAAGGCAAAAAAGGCCATGGTGGCAAAGTAAATACAATATAGCAAGTAAAACACTGGAATGGTAGTTTTGCAATGGAAGAATGTGCAAAGTAGAAATAAAAATAATGGGGTGCAAAGGAGCAAAATAAATAAATTAAATACAGTTGGGAAAGAGGTAGTTGTTTGGGCTAAATTATAGGTGGGCTATGTACAGGTGCAGTAATCTGTAAGATGCTCTGACAGTTGGTGCTTAAAGCTAGTGAGGGAGATAAGTGTTTCCAGTTTCAGAGATTTTTGTAGTTCGTTCCAGTCATTGGCAGCAGAGAACTGGAAGGAGAGGCGGCCAAAGAAAGAATTGGTTTTGGGGGTGACTAGAGAGATATACCCGCTGGAGCGTGTGCTACAGGTGGGAGATGCTATGGTGACCAGCGAGCTGAGATAAGGGGGGACTTTACCTAGCAGGGTCTTGTAGATGACATGGAGCCAGTGGGTTTGGCGACGAGTATGAAGCGAGGGCCAGCCAAAGAGAGCGTACAGGTCGCAATGGTGGGTAGTATATGGGGCTTTGGTGACAAAACGGATTGCACTGTGATAGACTGCATCCAATTTGTTGAGTAGGGTATTGGAGGCTATTTTGTAAATGACATCGCCAAAGTCGAGGATTGGTAGGATGGTCAGTTTTACAAGGGTATGTTTGGCAGCATGAGTGAAGGATGCTTTGTTGCGAAATAGGAAGCCAATTCTAGATTTAACTTTGGATTGGAGATGTTTGATATGGGTCTGGAAGGAGAGTTTACAGTCTAACCAGACACCTAAGTATTTGTAGTTGTCCACGTATTCTAAGTCAGAGCCGTCCAGAGTAGTGATGTTGGACAGGCGGGTAGGTGCAGGTATCGATCGGTTGAAGAGCATGCATTTAGTTTTACTTGTATTTAAGAGCAATTGGAGGCCACGGAAGGAGAGTTGTATGGCATTGAAGCTTGCCTGGAGGGTTGTTAACACAGTGTCCAAAGAAGGGCCGGAAGTATACAGAATGGTGTCGTCTGCGTAGAGGTGGATCAGGGACTCACCAGCAGCAAGAGCGACCTCATTGATGTATACAGAGAAGAGAGTCGGTCCAAGAATTGAACCCTGTGGCACCCCCATAAATAACTGGGGATGAGGTAGTTGGATGGGCTATTTGCGGATGGGCTATGTACAGGTGCAGTGATCTGTGAGCCGCTCTGACAGCTGGTGCTTAAAAGCTAGGGAGGGAGATATGAGTCTCCAGCTTCCGTGATTTTTGTAATTTGTTCCAGTCATTGGTAGCAGAGAACTGGAAGGAAAGGCGGCCGAAGGAGGAATTGGCTTTGGGGGTGACCAGTGAAAAATACCTGCTGGAGCGCATGCTACGGGTGGGTGCTGCTATGGTGACCAGTGAGCTGAGATAAGGCAGGGTTTTACCTAGCAAAGAATTATAAATGACCTGGAGCCAGTGGGTTTGGCAACGAATATGAAGCGAGGGCCAGCCAACGAGAGCATACAGTTTGCAGTGGTGGGTAGTATATGGGGCTTTGGTGACAAAACGGATGGCACTGTGATAGACTACGTCCAATTTGCTGAGTTGAGTGTTGGAGGCTATTTTGTAAATGACATTGCCGAAGTCAAGGATTGGCATGATTGAAGGAGGCTTTGTTGCGAAATAGGAAGCCGATTCTAGATTTAATTTTGGATTGGAGATGCTTAGTGTGAGTCTAGGAGGAGTGTTTACAGTCTAACTAGACACCTAGGTATTTGTAGTTGCCCACATATTCTAAGTCAGAACCACCCAAAGTAGTGATACTGGACAAGGCGGGCAGGTGTGGGCAGAAGTATACAGAATGGTGACATCTGCGTAGAGGTGGATCAGAGAATCACCAGCATCAAGAGCGACATCGTTGATGTATACAGAGAAAAGAGTCGGCCCGAGAATTGAACCCTGTGGCACCCCCATAGAGACTGCCAGGGGTCCGGACAACAGGCCCTCCAATTTGACACACTGAACTCTGTCTGAGAAGTAGTTGGTGAACCAGGCGAGGCAGTCATTTGAGAAACCAAGGCTGTTGAGTCTGCCAATAAGAATGTGTTGATTGACAGAGTCAAAAGCCTTGTTCAGGTCGATGAATACAGCTGCACAGTATTGTCTCTTATCAATGGCGGTTATGATATCGTTTAGGACATTGAGCGTGGCTGAGGTGCACCCATGACTAGCTCAGAAACCAGATTGCATAGTGGAGAAGGTATGGGGAGATTCGAAATGGTCAGTGATCTGTCTGTTAACTTGGCTTTCGAAGACCTTAAAAAGGCAAGGTAGGATAGATATAGGTCTGTAGCAGTTTAGGTCTAGAGTGTCTCCTCCTTTGAAGAGGGGGATGACCTCGGCAGCTTTCCAATCTTTGGGGATCTCAGACGATACAAAAGAGTTTGAACAGGCTAGTAATAGGGGTTGCAACAATTTCAGCGGATACTTTTAGAAAGAGAGGTTCCAGATTGTCGAGCTGCGCTGATTTGTAGGGGTCCAGATTTTGCAGCTCTTTCAGAACATCAGCTACCTGGATTTGGGTGAAGGATAAATGGAGGAGGCTTTGGCAAGTTGCAGTGGGGGGTACAGGGCTGTTGACCGGGGTAGGGGTAGCCAGGTGGAGAGCACGGCCAGCCGTAGAAAAATGTTTACTGAAATTCTCAATTATCGCAGATTTATCGCTGTTAACAGTGTTTTCTAGCCTCAGTGCAGTGGGCAGCTGGGAGGAGGTGCTCTTATTTTCCATAGACTTTACAGTGTCACAGAACTTTTTGGAGTTTGTGGTACAGGATGCACATTTCTGTTTGAAAAAGCTAGCCTTTGCTTTCCTAACTGACTGTGTATATTGGTTCCTAACTTCCCTGAAAAGTTGCATATTGCGGGGGCTATTCGATACTAATGCAGTACACCACAGGATGTTTTTGTGCTGGTCAAGGGCAGTCAGGTCTGGAGTGAAGCAAGGGTTATATCTGTTCCTGGTTCTACATTTTTTTGAATGGAGCATGGTTATTTAAGATGGTGAGGAAGGAACTTTTAAAGAATAACCAGGCATCCTCTACTGACGAAATGAGGTCAATATCCTTCCAGGATACCCTGGCCAGGTCGATTAGAAAGGCCTGCTCGCTGAAATGTTTTAGGGAGCGTTTGACAGTAAAAGCCCTCAGTGCTGAACTTCTGAATGTCAGTAAATGGCTATATGACAATAAGCTGTCACTTTGCTTGGAAAAACAGAGTCCATCTTGTTTGGGTCTAAAGTGAAACAAATTAAATCCCCTGACTTTAAGGTGGTAGTAGCTGACTTAGCAGAAGACTGCATAAGACTGTTAATTATCTTGGACGTGTGCTAGATACCCATCTGACAAGGGAGAGGATGGCACAAAAAGTTTTCTCCAAAGTGAACCATAAAATTAGGTTTCTGGATAAGTGCAATGGGGTCATTGGCAAGGGCTCTTGTTCAGTGCCACTTTGACTATTTGTGCTCTTCCTGGTACAGTGCCCCCAAGATAATAAAAATAAATTGCAGACATCTCAGAGCAAATTACTCAAGATTATTCTTACAATTCCAACACTTCCACATCTTGACCATTCCCACTTTGAAAGCCTTAGATGCCTCAAAGGGGAGGAGAGTCTCAGAATAAATTGTGTCCTGTGAATAAGATTGTTAAGAGTATTTTTTTCCTTTATTTTACTAGGCAAGTCAGTTAAGAACAAATTCTTATTTTCAATGACAGCCTAGGAACAATGGATTAACTGCCTTGTTCAGGGGTAGAACGACAGATTTTTACCTTGTCAGTTCTGGGATTCAATCTTGCAACCTTTCGGTTACTAGTCCAACGCTCTAACCACTAGGCTACCTGCCACCCCATGGTCTCCAGGTATGGTCCCCGGGTACCTATGTACTACTTTAACTTGGTACTGGATAACCTAAACTATTCCACTAGAAGGTGTGAACAAACGTTGTTTGTTTTAGATTTAAAAGTGCTATGGGGAAATAAACTTTTTATACTCAGCTGCCATTCTTTGGAATAGTCTTCCAAAGGATTTGAAATGTATAAAACCTCCATAGCTATTTTTTTTTTAAATGGCTAAATAGTAGTATGTCCCAAAAGTTAGTCGTGAGACTGTAGGATGTGGCTGAGAAGGAAATGCCTGTTTATTTACAAGAGTTTATTTACAAGAGTGTACAAAGCAGTCATCAAGGCAAAAGGTGGCTACTTTGAAGAATCTCAAATATAAAATATAGATTTTGATTTGTTTAACACTTTTTAGTTACTACATGATTCCATATGTTATATTTCATAGTTTTGATGTCTTCACTGTTCTACAATGTAGAAAATAGTAAAAATAAAGAAAACCCTTGAATGAGTAAGTGTTTTTTTCTTCTAAAAAATATATATTTTCCTTTATTGTCTCCTAACCCTAACACCCATCCCCTAATCCCGCTACATGTTCTGAGCTATTGATATGAAAATTGGTGGACTTTGGACACTACGAAAGTAGCTTAAAGGAACGGAACAACCTAATTAGCCTACACGGTACATTTACAACTAGGCCAAACCCTGAGCTTAGTTCAGATTTACCACCAGATTTACCACCACATAAGCCACGATTACAACCAACCCGTAAACTTTTTACTATCCCAGAACTTAATGTTAAACTACTGATTATAAAACATCTGAGTCAAACATTAGATGCTTTATGCAAAACCTTGTGTGATATGTGATAACAATTGTGTCTAAAATTGTAGTGTGAAGAAATATTTTGCTGCTTTCCTAATTAAATATCTTCTGAAGGGAGGAATCTGTAGGTCAGTTGTAACATACTGAAGAATTACATTTCAGAGTTGTTATTAGACTTTGGAAAGACTGACTGGCTTTAGTGTTCAGAAAAAAATGACTCCCCAAGTCCCTTCATGTTTTTGGTATAGTTGTTAAAGTTAGATTCACTTAAGGTTAGTGCTATGTGGGATCCTTGGGACATTCAAAGGCCAAAGTTGAATATGAAGCCACTGTCTGTCAACAGTATCTGTCAGCCGACTCCGCCCATTGAAAAGTTTAATACGCCATTAACATAGGAAGATCAGGGGGGCTAAGGGTGCTGAAGAACTGAGTTCAGTGAGTATGAGTAAATTGGTTTTTGAGGTTGAAATTGTTATTGCGTTGTTGCACATAGAGCATTAATGTATTATGTTTGTGTTGTCTAGGTAGCCTTCCTGATTGCGAGATCTCTCTGAGCAGCATAGTCTTAAAGAGACATTAGACGATATGGAGCTTGAGGGAGACCCTGAAGTCGTGAGTAGGAGGTGAGTCAGAGAGAGGGGCTGTCCATAATAGAGCAATAACAAGACTTCCTCTGTTTTGATTTTATTAGAGGATGTTTTAAGCGATTGATTTTAAGAGACTATATTTTTGACGCTACAAAAGCAGCGTAAAGAAACACAACGTCCTAACTATTCTACATGGTAAATGTACAATACTGTATGTGTCCTACATTGAACTATGCTGCTGGAATCTGGGGTTTTAAAGAATTTAAAACAGCTAACACTACAAAAAAAAAGAGAGCCTTACAATGTTTTCTGGGAAGTGTATAAGACCTGTGAGAAAAGGCAGAGGGTTAATTAAATGATTAGGTTATGGAACCGTCTTATCAATATATCAGAGGACAGAATTAAAAAAAAGTTTTTAAACTGAGATAAAACACACAACTACCACTGGAGAAAGGAAGTCAATTACTAGTTAAATAAAGGTATATTTTTTATTTTTTAAACGCTGGAGATGCAATAATAAAATGTATCAATTAATCAAATCCATCAATCATGTACAACTATCTGAGGCCAAACCCTGAGCAAAGTTCAGTTTTACCACTGATTATAGTCCAGAATTACAACCAACCCATAAACCTTTACAATCCCATAAATTAATGTTACACTACGGATTATAAAACATCTCTGAATCAAAAATGAGTTGCTTAAAACAAAACCTTGTGATATGTGATAACAATATTGTCTGAATTGTAGTGTCAAGGAGGAGCGAGTTGAGTCACCTGGTCTCAGCTGCCTGTCTATGAAGAGTAACAGGTCAATGTTTGAACCCATTCACTTCAGAGGAGAAACCATGCACCCGGATCTAAGGTGAGAGGTTTGAAAAAGGCCAGACTGCAACACTACATAGTTTCAGCCCGGTCGCACCAACTAGATATAGGATAGTACACGTTTTTTGAGCACAAATGGTCTGTTCACACCAAAATAATATAATCAGCTCTATCATATGAATCCGCATCATGTGACATGGAGGAACGTATCATATCATGAGACATGGAGGGATGTAATCATGTCATGTGATATGGAGGAACATATATCATGTGACATGAGCTGCATTCCGAACACGCAGTCCTCTCAGTCCTCAAATTAAGTGGATACTTCTGATGACGTATCATAACATATGATGAGTTGACAGTTGCAGGGCAAGGAGCGAGGGAAGAATTAATGAATTTTAAATGGACCACCCTTGCCCGGAAATTTGTCACTTGTTCATCCTACAGTTGTGTTTTCAGTTATCATGGAAAAACCAATAGCTGTTGTGTGTGTTTATATGCGCTACAGTCAATTATGATTGCTTTTCATATCTAGGCTGGAAGACAAAGCATCCGCAGACATCGAATACTAGCCATCCAAACGATATCAGGTCAAATGGAAAATTACAACGTATAAGTGTGATGTTAGGGAAAGTTATATGAGCTAGCTAACGTTTCCAAAAGCTAACCAAACAAAAACATCATTACTTTTACGATACGTGTTTGTGCGGTCATGTGCATCAGGAGCATAATTTCTGACTGTTTTTACTTACATGTTGACTTCTCCATATTGATGTTGGTTTTAAGTTTCGGATTACTTTTCTTAGCGGATGTACAATCATCGCAAATTGAATTATGGGGCGTTTCAGGATAGCACACTCGATCACAAACGAGGGCTGTTACGTTGCCAACTTCCTTTGCTTGGCTAATTCTTTGGACCGACGGCAAAGATGGCCGCGTGAGTTTCCCGAAGGGCATAAAGTGAGGGTGTCTTTTACGTGTTTGAAACGCAGCCATAGAGGAATGTATCATATCATGTGACATGGAGGATCGTATCACACCATGTGACATGGAAGAACCTAAAAAAATATAATATAATGTTAATTGGTGCGACCAGGTTGACCGTTTTGAAGGAAGGCAATACACAGTTAACTCTGTCTGTCTGTCTGTCTGTATCTCTCTCTCTCTCTCTCTCTCTCTCTCTCTCTCTCTCTCTCTCTCTCTCTCAGGGCCAGTTTGCTGACTGTACATCAATTCAGATGCCCTTTGTGTTCAGATGTGATGACAAACCCGGTCTCCATTCCCTGTGGACACAGTTACTGCAGGCAGTGTATCAGCACACACTGGGCCCAGCCCGGCCATGCAGGAAACTATGTGTGCCCCCAGTGCAATAAGAGATTCAGAGCCAAGCCTGAGCTCTACGCTAACGCAGCCTTGGCCAAGGTGCTCCACGAGCTCCAGCAGGCAGGCTTCAGTCCTGCCCTCCCTGCTCTGGGCTACGCTGGGCCCGTGGATGTGGCATGTGATATATGCTCTGGCCAGAAGCTGAGGGCGGTTAAGTCCTGTTTGACCTGCACTGTCTCCTACTGTGAGCCTCACGTCAGGCAGCACTACACCATCCCAGCTCTGCAGAGACACACCCTGGCCGATGTCATTGGATACGGTGGACACAAAGACCACCATGGTATCACTGGAAAGACAGAGAGAATCAAAGAGGTACTGTCATTAGAAATATAATATTAGACATGACTACAAGCACTTATCTGGGTTGTTCCACCAATCGAGTACTTTTTGGGTAGTGTAATTTGGTCATTTAAATGTTTTTACATTTTAGCATTCGGTCATAAAGGCACATGAATAACTTCAATAATCATGTTTTCCCATCACAAGAGGTGAAATAAATAAAATGACTGTAGTAAGTGGCAAATAAAGTAACATGTTTGACCATAACAGGGTTGATGTTTTCATCTTAAATCGTCCATAAATCCACTTGTGACAGGGCCAGGGGTAAGGGAGAGGGCCAGGGGTAAGGGAGAGGGCCAGGATTATGGGAGAGGGCCAGGATTATGGGCCAGGATTATGGGAGAGGGCCAGGATTATGGGAGAGGGCCAGGGGTAAGGGAGAGGGCCAGGGGTAAGGGAGAGGGCCAGGGGTAAGGGAGAGGGCCAGGGTTATTGGAGAGGGGGGCCAGAGCAGCGAACAGTTTTGACTGGGCTGAGCGGGAACTGTACTTCCTCAGTGGTAGGGAGGCGAGCAGGCCAGAGGTGGATGAACGCAGTGCCCTTGTTTGGGTGTAGGGCCTGATCAGAGCCTGGAGGTACTGAGGTGCCGTTCCCCTCACAGCTCCGTAGGCAAGCACCATGGTCTTGTAGCGGATGCGAGCTTCAACTGGAAGCCAGTGGAGAGAGCGGAGGAGCGGGGTGACGTGAGAGAACTTGGGAAGGTTGAACACCAGACGGGCTGCGGCGTTCTGGATGAGTTGTAGGGGTTTAATGGCACAGGCAGGGAGCCCAGCCAACAGCGAGTTGCAGTAATCCAGACGGGAGATGACAAGTGCCTGGATTAGGACCTGCGCCGCTTCCTGTGTGAGGCAGGGTCGTACTCTGCGGATGTTGTAGAGCAGGGGTGTCAAAGTCAAATGGACGGAGGGCCAAATAAAAATTTAGCTACAAGCCGAGGGCCGGACTGTTCGAATGTTCATTGAAAAATTTTTAAATGACGCATATAGTCTAGTGAACCTAATTGAACCTACTGAAAACCTAACAAATATATTCCAATATGATCAGATAAATAAAGCAATATTTTCTTATGGCTCTGTCAGTAATCTTTAATTTTCAACAGACACAAAAGACAAATTTCCTTTATATAAAAATCCCCATAACATGAACATTAAATGAAAGAAACCGGTATTCAAGGCACCATCAGTAGCCTATATTTTCTATTTTAGCAAAAGTGGGCTAAATTTACTTCAAAGAAAAAAACAATAATAGCAATTTTCTATCATCCACTCAACTGAAATATTTTTAAAATATAATTGGATTGAAATACAATAAAATAAAGTGCAAAAATCTATTAATCAAAAACAACACTTTGTTTAAGGAGAAGTAACATGCAGTGAAAACAAATATTAAACTTTAACTTTTAAACTTGAACTGAGTAAAAACTCTAAATATGTGATTGCACAGTAATGTTCACTTGTTTGAGGTTGAGGGTGATACTTGGTGGTGTCCCATCTTTTCCACAAGTTCATCAATGTTCGGGGGAAGGCTCTGAGCTGAGGAAATCCTCAGAATTGAGTGGAGGTGTTCAGCAGTAAGTCGACTTCTGTGTGATGTTTTGTTCAAGTTCATCAAAGAAAACAGTTGTTCACACAGGTATGTGCTGCCAAACATAGACAACGTTTGAGCAGCCTGGATGCGCAGCTGGGGCATTGTGTCGGGGAGGAAACGGGCGAACTCTGCAGCACCCACTGCCGCATATTTTGCCCTCAGTGCATCATTGCATTGGAGGTCAATCAACTCCATTTGGAGGTTTGGTGGTGAGCTTTCCACGTCAACAGCAAATGGGTTACCGAGCAGTTCCAACCTGCTTTTTTGTGCTTCAAAGTCAGAAAATCGGCGTCGAAAGTCAGCGGCAAGCATACCTATTTTATCAGCCAACTGTGCGCTCGGGAACGCACTGGTAGAGAGCTTCTCTTTCATGGTCTGGCAGCTGGGAAAGTGGCTCAAATTTTCTTTCCGCATCTGCGTCTCCCACAGAGTCAGTTTGGTTTTAAATGCCTTCACTGTACTGTACATATCAGAGATGACACGATCCCGACCCTGCAGCTGCAAGTTCATTGCATTCAGATGACTCGTAATGTCACACAGAAAAGCCATTTCACACAGAAACATTTCGTCTCGGAGTTGTGTTGTGTCTTTCCCTTTGCTGTCCAAGAACAGACAAATCTCCTCACGAAGCTCGAAACATCTTTGAATCACCTTTCCCTGGCTTAGCCATCGCACCTCTGTGTGATAAGGCAAATCACCATGCTCCGTTTCTAACTCCGTCAGAAATGCCTTGAACTGGCGGTGATTCAAACCTTTGGCTCTGATAAAGTTAACTGTGCGCGTGATGATGCTCATTACATGCTCCATTTTCAAGGCTTTACCGCACAACGCTTCCTGGTGTATGATACAATGATAAGCTGTCAGCTCACCTGTCGCGTTTTCCTCTTGCATCTTTTCCCGTATCTTCGCCACCAGTCCGCTCCTGTGTCCACACATCGCAGGTGCTCCGTCGGTTGTCAAACCCACGAGTTTTTCCCAAGGCAGCTCCATCTCATTTACACATCTTGACACCTCTTCATACAAATCATGCCCCGTAGTTGTGCCATGCATAGGACGTAAAGCCAAAAACTCCTCTGTCACGCTTAGGCTGGAGTCCACTCCGCGGATGAAAATTGACAACTGGGCAATGTCAGAAATGTCGGTGCTCTCATCCACAGCCAAGGAATATGCAATGAAATCTTTTCCCTTTTTCACAAGCTGCTCTTTTAGATTGATGGACAACTGGTCTACTCTCTCGGCAATGGTGTTTCTGCTCAGACTCACATTTAAAAGAGTTGCCTTTTTTCTGGGCAAACTTCGTCACAAACTTTAATCATGCAGTTTTTGATGAAATCCCCCTCCGTAAATGGCCGGGCTGATTTAGCGATCTCTTCTGCCAAAATAAAACTGGCCTTGACAGCAGCCTGGCCTTGTGATTTGGCTTTTTTGAACAGAGCCTGTCGAGATTTGAGGCCTCGTTTTAATTCCTCTGCCTTTTGTAGCCTTTGTTCCATGTCCATATTCTTGTTTTTGTCCGCGTGTTTCGTTTCATAATGTCGTCTCAGATTATACTCTTTCAGTACCGCCACACTTTCTCCACACAGAAGACACACAGGTTTTCCAGCTACCTCCGTGAACAAATACTCCGACTCCCACCTTGTTTGAAACCCCGGTTCTCAGTGTCCACCTTCCGTTTTGCCATTTTTGATGGGTATCTGAAAGTTAATTTTACTGTGATGCTGACAACTGCTGTGCCAATAAATATTGAAATGAAGCAGCCTACTGCTCGGTGCGTCACCGTTGCATTGTGGGAAATGTAGTATTGGTGCGTGTAAAAGATCTGCGGGCTGCCGGCTTGCTGCGGTCTGCGGGCCGGTTCTAATAATAAATCAAGATCATCCCAGGGGCCGTAAAAAACCTTCTCGCGGGCCGGATGTGGCCCGCGGGCCTTGACTCTGACATATGTGTTGTAGAGCATGAACCTACAGGAACGGGCCACCGCCTTGATGTTAGTTGAGAACGACAGGGTGTTGTCCAAGATCACGCCAAGGTTCTTAGCGCTCTGGGAGGAGGACACAATGGAGTTGTCAACCGTGATGGCGAGATCATGGAACGGGCAGTCCTTCCCCGGGAGGAAGAGCAGCTCCGTCTTGCCGAGGTTCAGCTTGATGTGGTGATCCGTCATCCACACTGATATGTCTGCCAGACATGCAGGGATGCGATTCGCCACCTGGTCATCAGAAGGGGGAAAGGAGAAGATTAATTGTGTGTCGTCTGCATAGCAATGATAGGAGAGACCATGTGAGGTTATGACAGAGCCAAGTGACTTGGTGTATAGCGAGAATAGGAGAGGGCCTAGAACAGAGCCCTGGGGGACACCAGTGGTGAGAGCGCGTGGTGAGGAGACAGATTCTCGCCACGCCACCTGGTAGGAGCGACCTGTCAGGTAGGACGCAATCCAAGCGTGGGCCGCGCCGGAGATGCCCAACTCGGAGAGGGTGGAGAGGAGGATCTGATGGTTCACAGTATCGAAGGCAGCCGATAGGTCTAGAAGGATGAGAGCAGAGGAGAGAGAGTTAGCTTTAGCGGTGCGGAGCGCCTCCGTGATACAGAGAAGAGCAGTCTCAGTTGAATGACTAGTCTTGAAACCTGACTGATTTGGATCAAGAAGGTCATTCTGAGAGAGATGGCTGGAGAGCTGGCCAAGGACGGCACGTTCAAGAGTTTTGGAAAGAAAAGAAAGAAGGGATACTGGTCTGTAGTTGTTGACATCGGAGGGATCGAGTGTAGGTTTTTTCAGAAGGGGTGCAACTCTCGCTCTCTTGAAGACGGAAGGGACGTAGCCAGCGGTCAGGGATGAGTTGATGAGCGAGGTGAGGTAAGGGAGAAGGTCTCCGGAAATGGTCTGGAGAAGAGAGGAGGGGATAGGGTCAAGCGGGCAGGTTGTTGGGCGGCCGGCCGTCACAAGACGCAAGATTTCATCTGGAGAGAGGGGAGAAAGAGGTCAGAGCACAGGGTAGGGCAGTGTGAGCAGAACCAGCGGTGTCGTTTGACTTAGCAAACGAGGATCGGATGTCGTCGACCTTCTTTTCAAAATGGTTGACAAAGTCATCTGCAGAGAGGGAGGGGGGGGGGGAGGATTCAGGAGGGAGGAGAAGGTGGCAAAGAGCTTCCTAAGGTTAGAGGCAGAAGCTTGGAATTTAGAGTGGTAGAAAGTGGCTTTAGCAGCAGAGACAGAAGAGGAAAATGTAGAGAGGAGGGAGCGAAAGGATGCCAGGTCCACAGGGAGGCGAGTTTTCCTCCATTTCCGCTCGGCTGCCCGGACCCCTGTTCTGTGAGCTCGCAATGAGTCGTCGAGCCACGGAGCGGGAGGGGAGGACCGAGCCGGCCTGGAGGATAGGGGGCATAGAGAGTCAAAGGATGCAGAAAGGGAGGAGAGGAGGGTTGAGGAGGCAGAATCAGGAGATAGGTTGGAGAAGGTTTGAGCAGCGGGAAGAGATGATAGGATGGAAGAGGAGAGAGTAGCGGGGGAGAGAGAGCGAAGGTTGGGACGGCGCGATACCATCCGAGTAGGGGCAGTGTGGGAAGTGTTGGATGAGAGCGAGAGGGAAAAGGATACAAGGTAGTGGTCGGAGACTTGGAGGGGAGTTGCAATAAGGTTAGTGGAAGAACAGCATCTAGTAAAGATGAGGTCGAGCGTATTGCCTGCCTTGTGAGTAGGGGGGGAAGGTGAGAGGGTGAGGTCAAAAGAGGAGAGGAGTGGAAAGAAGGAGGCAGAGAGGAATGAGTCAAAGGTAGACGTGGGGAGGTTAAAGTCGCCCAGAACTGTGAGAGGTGAGCCGTCCTCAGGAAAGGAGCTTATCAAGGAATCAAGCTCATTGATGAACTCTCCGAGGGAACCTGGAGGGCGATAAATGATAAGGATGTTAAGCTTGAAAGGGCTGGTAACTGTGACAGCATGGAATTCAAAGGAGGCGATAGACAGATGGGTAAGGGGAGAAAGAGAGAATGACCACTTGGGAGAGATGAGGATCCCGGTGCCACCACCCCGCTGACCAGAAGCTCTCGGGGTGTGCGAGAACACGTGGGCGGACGAAGAGAGAGCAGTAGGAGTGGCAGTGTTATCTGTGGTGATCCATGTTTCCGTCAGTGCCAAGAAGTCGAGGGACTGGAGGGAGGCATAGGCTGAGATGAACTCTGCCTTGTTGGCCGCAGATCGGCAGTTCCAGAGGCTACCGGAGACCTGGAACTCCACGTTGGGTCGTGCGCGCTGGGACCACCAGATTAGGCTGGCCGCGGCCACGCGGTGTGGAGCGTTTGTATGGTCTGTGCAGAGAGGAGAGAACAGGGATAGACAGAGACATAGTTGACAGGCTACAGAAGAGGCTACGCTAATGCAAAGGAGATTGGAATGACAAGGACCAGGGGTAGGGGGAGGGCCAGGGGTAAGGGAGAGGGCCAGGGTTATAGGAGAGGGCCAGGGGTAAGGGAGAGGGCCATGGGTAAGGGAGAGGGCCAGGGGTAAGGGAGAGGGCCAGGGGTAAGGGAGAGGGCCAGGGGTAAGGGCCATGGATAAGGGAGAGGGCCAGGGGTAAAGGAGAGGGTAAGGGAGATGGCCAGGGGTAGGGGAGAGGAACAGGGATAAGGGAGAGGGGTAAGGGAGAGGGCCAGGGGTAAGGGAGAGGACCAGGGGTAAGGGAGATGGCGAGGGGTAAGGGAGAGGGCCCAGGGTAAGGGAGAGGGCCAGTGGTAAGGGAGAGGGCCAGGGGTAAGGGAGAGGGAGAGGGGTAAGGGAGAGGGCCAGGGATAAGGGAGAGGGGTAAGGGAGAGGGCCAGGGGTAAGGGAGAGGGCCAGGGGTAAGGGAGAGGACCAGGGGTAAGGGAGATGGAGAGGGGTAAGGGAGAGGGGTAAGGGAGAGGGCTAGGGGTAAGGGAGAGGGAGAGGGGTAACGGAGAGGTGCAAGTTTAGTCATTTTTTACCTTCATACTGGCTTCACATGCTCGTGGAAAATAGGAAACTGGGAAGTGGAAAGTACGACATGATAGTGTTCAAATTATGTTGAAGTCATAACAATTCTTTAACCAATACAATTCTAGCTTGCTTGATAATGTAGCTAACAATTCTAATAATAAAGTTAGCTAGCTTGCTTAATATTGACAATTTTTTTTATTTTTTTTATTTATTTCACCTTTATTTAACCAGGTAGGCAAGTTGAGAACAAGTTCTGATTTACAATTGCGACCTGGCCAAGATAAAGCAAAGCAGTTCGACAGATACAACGACACAGAGTTACACACGGAGTAAAACAAACATACAGTCAATAATACAGTATAAACAAGTCTATATACAATGTGAGCAAATTAGGTGAGAAGGGAGGTAAAGGCAAAAAAGGCCATGGTGGCAAAGTAAATACAATATAGCAAGTAAAACACTGGAATGGTAGTTTTGCAATGGAAGAATGTGCAAAGTAGAAATACAAATAATGGGGTGCAAAGGAGCAAAATAAATTAATTAATTAAATACAGTTGGGAAAGAGGTAGTTGTTGGGCTAAATTATAGGTGGGCTATGTACAGGTGCAGTAATCTGTAAGATGCTCTGACAGTTGGTGCTTAAAGCTAGTGAGGGAGATAAGTGTTTCCAGTTTCAGAGATTTTTGTAGTTCGTTCCAGTCATTGGCAGCAGAGAACTGGAAGGAGAGGCGGCCAAAGAAAGAATTGGTTTTGGGGGTGACTAGAGAGATATACCTGCTGGAGCGTGTGCTACAGGTGGGAGATGCTATGGTGACCAGCGAGCTGAGATAAGGGGGGACTTTACCTAGCAGGGTCTTGTAGATGACATGGAGCCAGTGGGTTTGACGACGAGTACCACTGAGGAAGTACAGTTCCCGCTCAGCCCAGTCAAAACTGTTCGCTGCTCTGGCCCCCCAATGGTGGAACAAACTCCCTCACGACGCCAGGACAGCGGAGTCAATCACCACCTTCCGGAGACTCCTGAAACCCCACCTCTTTAAGGAATACCTAGGATAGGATTAGTAATCCTTCTCACCCCCCCCCCCCTTTAAGATTTAGATGCACTATTGGAAAGTGACTATTCTACTGGATGTCATAAGGTGAATGCACCAATTTGTAAGTCGCTCTGGATAAGAGCGTCTGCTAAATGACTTAAATGTAAATGTAAATGAGTATGAAGCGAGGGCCAGCCAACGAGAGTGTACAGGTCGCAATGGTGGGTAGTATATGGGGCTTTGGTGACAAAACGGATTGCACTGTGATAGACTGCATCCAATTTGTTGAGTAGGGTATTGGAGGCTATTTTGTAAATGACATCGCCAAAGTCGAGGATTGGTAGGATGGTCAGTTTTACAAGGGTATGTTTGGCAGCATGAGTGAAGGATGCTTTGTTGCGAAATAGGAAGCCAATTCTAGATTTAACTTTGGATTGGAGATGTTTGATATGGGTCTGGAAGGAGAGTTTACAGTCTAACCAGACACCTAAGTATTTGTAGTTGTCCATGTTGTCCAAGTCAGAGCCGTCCAGAGTAGTGATGTTGGACAGGCGGGTAGGTGCAGGTAGCGATCGGTTGAAGAGCATGCATTTAGTTTTACTTGTATTTAAGAGCAATTGGAGGCCACGGAAGGAGAGTTGTATGGCATTGAAGCTTGCCTGGAGGGTTGTTAACACAGTGTCCAAAGAAGGGCCGGAAGTATACAGAATGGTGTCGTCTGCGTAGAGGTGGATCAGGGACTCACCAGCAGCAAGAGCGACCTCATTGATGTATACAGAGAAGAGAGTCGGTCCAAGAATTGAACGCTATGGCACCCCCATAGAGACTGCCAGAGGTCCGGACAGCAGACCCTCCGATTTGACACACTGAAATCTATCAGAGAAGTAGTTGGTGAACCAGGCGAGGCAATCATTTGAGAAACCAAGGCTGTCGAGTCTGCCGATGAGGATGTGGTGGTTGACAGAGTCGAAAGCCTTGGCCAGATCAATGAATACGGCTGCACAGTAATGTTTCTTATCGATGGCGGTTAAGATATCGTTTAGGACCTTGAGCGTGGCTGAGGTGCACCCATGACCAGCTCTGAAACCAGATTGCATAGCAGAGAAGGTATGGTGAGATTCGAAATGGTCGGTAATCTGTTTGTTGACTTGGCTTTCAAAGATCTTAGAAAGGCATGGTAGGATAGATATAGGTCTGTAGCAGTTTGGATCAAGAGTGTCCCCCCCCTTTGAAGAGGGGGATGACCGCAGCTGCTTTCCAATCTTTGGGAATCTCAGACGACACGAAAGAGAGGTTGAACAGGCTAGTAATAGGGGTGGCAACAATTTCAGCAGATAATTTTAGAAAGAAAGGGTCCAGATTGTCTAGCCCGGCTGATTTGTAGGGGTCCAGATTTTTCAGCTCTTTCAGAACATCAGCTGAATGGATTTGGGAGAAGGAGAAATGGGGAAGGCTTGGGCGAGTTGCTGTTGGGGGTGCGGGTGCTGTTGACCGGGGTAGGAGTAGCCAGGTGGAAAGCATGGCCAGCCGTAGAAAAATGCTTTATTCAAATTCTCAATTATGGTAGATTTATCAGTGGTGACAGTGTTTCCTATCTTCAGTGCAGTGGGCAGCTGGGAGGAGGTGTTCTTATTCTCCATGGACTTTACAGTGTCCCAGAACTTTTTTGAGTTAGTGTTGCAGGAAGCAAATTTCTGCTTGAAAAAGCTAGCCTTGGCTTTTCTAACTGCCTGTGTATAACGGTTTCTAGCTTCCCTGAACAGCTGCATATCACGGGGGCTGTTCGATGCTAATGCAGAACGCCATAGGATGTTTTTGTGTTGGTTAAGGGCAGTCAGGTCTGGGGAGAACCAGGGGCTATATCTGTTCCTGGTACTAAATTTATTGAATGGGGCATGTTTATTTAAGATGGTTAGGAAGGCATTTTAAAAAAAAAATATCCACGCATCCTCTACTGACGGGATGAGATCAATATCCTTCCAGGATACCCCGGCCAGGTCGATTAGAAAGGCCTGCTCGCTGAAGTGTTTCAGGGAGCGTTTTACAGTGATTAGTGGAGGTCGTTTGACCGCTGACCCATTACGGATGCAGGCAATGAGGCAGTGATCGCTGAGATCTTGGTTGAAGACAGCAGAGGTGTATTTAGAGGGGAAGTTGGTTCGGATGATATCTATGAGGGTGCCCGTGTTTAAGGCTTTGGGGGGGTACCTGGTAGGTTCATTGATAATTTGTGAGATTGAGGGCATCAAGTTTAGATTGTAGGATGGCTGGGGTGTTAAGCATGTTCCAGTTTAGGTCGCCTTAGCAGCACGAGCTCTGAAGATAGATGGGGGGCAATCAGTTCACATATGGTGTCCAGAGCACAGCTGGGGGCAGAGGGTGGTCTATAGCAGGCGGCAACGGTGAGAGACTTGTTTTTAGAGAGGTGGATTTTTAAAAGTAGAAGTTCAAATTGTTTGGGTACAGACCTGGATAGTAGGACAGAACTCTGCAGGCTATCTTTGCAGTAGATTGCAACACCGCCCCCTTTGGCAGTTCTATCTTGTCTGAAAATGTTGTAATTTGGAATTAAAATTTCAGAATTTTTGGTGGTCTTCCTAAGCCAGGATTCAGACACAGCTAGAACATCCGGGTTGGCAGAGTGTGCTAAAGCAGTGAATAGAACAAACTTAGGGAGGAGGCTTCTAATGTTAACATGCATGAAACCAAGGCTATTACGGTTACAGAAGTCATCAAAAGAGAGTGCCTGGGGAATAGGAGTGGAGCTAGGCACTGCAGGGCCTGGATTCACCTCTACATCGCCAGAGGAACATAGGAGGAGAAGAATAAGGGTACGGCTAAAAGCAATAAGAATTGGTCGTCTAGAACGTCTGGAACAGAGAGTAAAAGGAGGTTTCTGGGGGCGATAAAATAGCATCAAGGTATAATGTACAGACAAAGGTATGGTAGGATGTGAATACAGTGGAGGTAAACCTAGGTATTGAGTGATGAAGAGAGAGATATTGTCTCTAGAAAGATCATTGAAACCAGGAGATGTCATTGCATGTGTGAGTGGTGGAACTAATAAATTGGATACGGTATAGTGAGCAGGACTAGAGGCTCTACAGTGAAATAAGCCAATAAACACTAACCACTAGGCTACGCTGCCGCCCCGCTACGCTGCTTACGCCTCTTGGGGTAAGCCGCTGGACATAAGAAGTTAACCTCTTAAGAATCCAAATATTTTTTTCAATTTCCACCTAAAATGACATACCCAAATCTAACTGCCTGTAACTCAGGCCCTGAAGCAAGGATAGGCATATTATTGTTACTATTTCAAAGGAAACACTTTAAAGGTTATGGAAATGTGAAAGGAATGTAGGAGAATATAACATAATAGATATGGTAAAAGATAATACAGAAAGATAATAAAGAAAAAAACAACCGTTCTTTTGTATTTGTTTTGTACCATCATCTTTGAAATGCAAGAGGAAGGCCAAAATGTAGTTATTCCAGCCCAGCTGCAATTTAGATTTTGGCCAATATATGTGCAAAGTTTTAGACTGATCCAATGAACCATTGCGTTTCAGTAAAAGGATTTGTATCAATACTGCCCACGTGTGCCTAATTTGTTTATTAATAACTTTTCAAGTTTAAAACTGTGCACTCTCCTCAAGCAATAGCATGGTATTATTTCACTGTAATAGCTACTGTAAATTGGACAGTGCAGTTCGATTAACAAGAATTTAAGCTTTCTGCCAATATCAGACATGTTTATGTCCTGGGAAATTCTCTTGTTACTTACACTTTTAACATAGGCCCTGTTGTTACCTCATATTCCAGCGATAATGCCTTGCATTACGCCTGGGAAGAAAACACACAACTTGCCGTTGGCTCAACTTACACTAAGGCAAACATTTTGACAATATTAGCCCACACAGCTACAAGGATGCACTTTCATGCCAGGTTTAGGACCTCATTTTAAGCTTATATAGACCCCAACTGATGTATAGAACAATCTTAAAATGATCTACTTTGGTTTAGATACAAATATCATGAAACCTACAACGCAAACCTATAACTCAATTTTCCACCCCAAAACACCAGAAAATTGACAAAATGAGTGGAAATATCTCACATGCTTTTACATTATGATTAGACTATTATGTGTTCTATGTTGCTTTTGAAAAAATTATTAAAAAAGTTTCACTATATTAAAACGAGAATGTCATTCACATAACAGGGTTGACCTTAAAATGAAAGAGAGACATAATGTATCACTAAACACATGGAATAAATAATAATAATAACCAGAAATTACTTCAAAGCAACAAAATAACTTTACAATGAGAAATTGAGAAATGTTGTGATTTCATTGGGTAAGAATCTTCCTAGAAGTCAGAAAAACAAAACGCAGATTTTCTTTGCACTTTCGCAAGTCTTTATTCATAAAAATCTGATTTATTGAATTTTCCATGCAGTCTTCATTATTTTATATGCACTTCATTTAATATAACAGGCTTTTAAAATTAGTTATTTGTGCACAATCTCTACTTAAATCATCAAAGGGAGGAAAAACGTACTCCGTTCGTGGAACGACCCAACTATTGTTGATATAATGAGACTTACTGTGTGTGTGTCCTGTTTACTCTTCAGGAGAGAAATAATGAGAATGAGGTGGAGGGGAGCGTCTCTAAAAAGATGAAGATGGGGGAAGAAGATTCTGAGCTGAAGAAAATCATCTCTGAGCTGAAGAAGGAGAATTCAGTATTAAAACAAGAGGCAATTGAGAAACAACGGATGGACATCAGAACTGCTGACCTGTATAAGACCATCAACAAACTCCGCTCAGACCTTCAGCAAAAAGCAGCTGAGACTGAGAGAGGAAACCTGGAGAATATTACAGCTGGTCAGTGTTAGGGTTGAATATTTTACCGGTATTTTACAAATGTTTCATTCCGAGAATAAATCACTTTTCTCCCGGGTAACCCGGTATTTCACGCCAAAACCGAAAGTGTGATTCAAAAGCATTGTAAAGCATATACTCGACCATGGAAACCCATTTCATGAAGCTCCCGACAAACAGTTATTGTGCCGACATTGTTTCCACAGGCTGTTTGGAACTTGTTGCAACCGAGGACAGGCGATTTCAGCACATGGCTGTCCTGTTCTGTGAGCCTGTGTGGCCTACCACTTCGCGCTGAGCCTTTGCTGCTCCTAGACGTTTCCACTTCACAATAATAGCACTTACAGTTGACCAGGCAGCTCTAGCAGGGCATAAATTTGATGAACTGACTTGTTGGAAAGGTGCCATCCTATGACAATGCCACGTCGAAAGTCACTGAGCTCTTCAGTACGGGCCATTCTAGTACGGGCCAATGTTCATCTACAGAGATTGCATGGCTGTGTGCACAATTTTATACACCTGGCAGCAATGGGTGTGGCTGAAATAGGTGAATCCACTCATTTGAATGGGTGTCCACATCCTTATGGCCATTCAGTGTATTTCCCCAAATGTTAATGGCCTACCTCTTTCTCTCTCTGTTGTTGCTTCATTAATTAATCGTCTTCAACAGTTACATTTAATACGTTTCATTGTCCTTATCTTAATCATTCTTGAATAATATAAGAATTAGATGCAGAAGGCTTTCACTTCTCTTCATGAAGATTGTATGGTTATGGATCTGAATAAATAACTGCTATAACCTACCGCATTTGCTCTTCTTTCAAACTACCCGTGAGTTCTATTGGCTGCTGTATTTAACATTCAGCAAACAAGAGCTTATGTCCCTCTTTGAATAGTCTTTTGGTATAAGAAATGTTTAAAAAAATGTCCAGCAGCCTATTCTAGTCTTGCTTTTCCTGCATGGGAGAGAGCTAAGGAGTGTTTTTTTAAGGAGAGAGGCCAGCAGAGCACAGGTGTCTGGGTATTGAGCAAGAGACAGAGTCTATTGCTCAATATGATGGGTTATTATAACCCATCATTAATTAATTAAATATAAGGCTATTTGAATGTAATACCTGAAAGAGGCTCGGACATCTACAGTGCAATCAGGAAAGTATTCAGACCCCTTGACTTTTTCCACGTTTTTTTACATTACAGCCTTGTTCTAAAATTGATTAAATAGTTTCCCCCCTTAATCTACACACAATAACCCATAATGACAAAGCAAAAACAGGTTTAGACATCTTTGCAAATTTCTTTAAAAGAAAAATATCACATTTACATAAGAATTCAGATCCTTTACTCAGTACTTTGTTGAAACACCTTTGGCAGCGATTACAGCCTCGCGTCTTCTTGGGTATGACGCTGCAAGCTTGACATACCTGTATTTGGGGAGTTTCTCACATTCTTATCTGCAGATAATCTCAAACTCTGTCAAGTTGGATGGGGAGCGTCGCTGCACAGTTATTTTCAGATCTCCCCAGAGATGTTCAATCAAGTCCAGGCTCTGGCTGGGCTACTCAAGGACATTCAGAGACTTGTCCCGAAGCCACTCCTGCATTGTCTTGGCTGTGTGCTTAGGGTCATTGTCCTGTTGGAAGGTAAACCTTTGCCCCAGTCTGAGGTCCTGAGTTCTCTGGAGTAGGTTTTAATCAAGGATCTCTCTGAACTTTGCTCCGTTCATCTTTCCCTCGATCCTGACAAGTCTCCCAGTTCCTGCTGCTGAAAACATCCCCACAGCATGATACTGCCACCACCATGGTTCACCATAGGGATGGTGCCAAGTTTCCTCCAGACATGATGCTTGGTATTCAGGCCAAAGAGTTCAATCTTTGTTTCACCAGATCAGAGAATCTTGTATCTCATGGTCTGAGAGTCCTTTAGGTGCCTTTTGGCAAACTTCAAGCTGTCTGTCATGTCCCTTTTACTGAGAAGTGGCTTCTGCCTGGCCACTCTACCATAAAGGCTTGATTGGTGGAGTGCTGCAGAGATGGTTGTCCTTCTGGAAGGTTCTCCCATCTCCACAGAGGAACTCTGGAGCTCTGTCAGAGTGACCATCGGGTTCTTGGTCACCTCCCTGACCAAAAGGCCTTTCTCCCCATATTGCTCAGTTTGGCTGGGAGGCCAGCTCTAGGAAGAGTCTTGGCCTCCATCATTCAATTTAAGAATGATTGAGGCCACTGTATTCTTGAGGACGTTCAATGCTGCAGACATGTTTTGGTACCCTTCCCCAGATCTGTGCCTTGACACAATCCTGTCTCGGAGCTCTACAGACAATTCCTTAGACTTTATGGCTTGGTTTTTTCTCTGACATGCACTGTCAACTATGGGACCTTATATAGACAGGTGTGTGCCATTCCACATCATGTCCAATCAATTGAATTTACCGCAGGTGGACTCCAATCAAGTTGTAGAAACATCTGGATGATGATCAATGGAAACACGATGCACCTGATCTCAATTTCGATTCTTATAGTAAAGGGTCTGAATACTTATGTAAATAAGTTTGCAAAAATGTCTAAAAACCTGTTTTCACTTTGTCATTATGGGGTATTGTGTGTAGATTGATGAGAGAAAAAAGGGATTTAGTCCATTTTAGAATATGGCTGTAACGTAACAACATTTGGAAATATTCAAGGGGTCTTAATACTTTCCAAATGCAATGTATAGAGATATATATCAATCTACAACAGGATTATCTATTTTGGATGCAATTTGAATGGATTTGATAGAGAGAGAAAGATGCTGAGATCGGTTGTCTGTCCCCACCCTGGGCGTTGAAGATTCATCATGCAGAGGCCATAGAGAAGCTAGAGTTAGATATGGCATATATTTAACAGTTCCATTCCATGCTGTTCATAGAAATAATTTATTATAATTTTACGGGTTTCTCACAGTTATTTTTCCCAGGAAAAGGGAGTGGTTTTAGGCGGCAAATCCCAGTAAATCTCGGTGTCTCCCGCAATCAACTCTAGTCAGTGTGACTATGATCCTATCAGAATGACAGTTATATATTTCTGAAGTAAATAAGATAGTATTATCAACATGTCTCCTTGTGTGGACTATTGTCTCATATCTTACTGTTCTCTCCCATGTGGTCTCTCAGGCTGGGTGGAGGTGCCAGCTCTGGGTCGGCCCATTCACCCTGGAATGCTGTATAACTGTTGCTCTGAGTCCTTCACTCCAGGTAACTCTACATTTAAGTGATATCTGCACCGATTATGTTCAGAATTATTATGTGTTTATAGGGATAGTGGAATGCATGAGAATAATATAAATGTCTTGGAGAATATGGAATTATATTAAATTATAATACTGTACATGACATTTTCACTCCCTTCAGACTTCTTGTGTGACTCAGACAATAAGATAAAAAGGAAAATATCCCTGCCGTTTCCATTCACTGAGACCAAGGTAATAGAGACAGACTCTCTGCAGGAGAGGTTTAGAGCTCTGGGACTGGATCAGCCAATCAGAAGCAGTTTCCTGTCTGGACTGGTGGATGTGGGAGGAGCTGCAGAGTATCTAAACCATCCTCTCCTGCACAAAGGGGATTATGTGACTCTGCACTACAAGAGAACCACCCGACTGGATCAGTTGACTTTCTTCCTGTTAGAGAAGGTGAGGCGTCCTGAAGTGATTGAGCAGCAAACATCCACACACATGGTCATGGCTGTGACATATGGAACTCAGGCCTTCATCGTTTGTAAGACCAGCAGAACATGGACCATGAGCAAAGTTATCAATAAACTGAAGAAAATGATCCAACTTCTCACAGCAGAGGACGGAGCGGCTCAACTAGCTACATCTTCTGGTCTCACCTGTACCTACTATGGAGATCTTGAGACAAATAGAGGTGATAGAGAGTTAACTGATCTCAGTGAGTCCTTCCCTAAGCTGCTGGGTCTCAGTGGAGAGAATGCTGTTCCTCTGAGAGTTTGGCTCTGCCCTCTGAAGAACCTGTACCCTGCAGCAACCTGTGTGAGGGAGATCAGTGAAGACCTGCAGTCCAGGGTAGAGAGAGAGATGGAACACTACAGATACACAGGCACAAGGTGTGAGGAGATGGTAAAGCATGAGTGGGTCAGTAAAGTTCAGGACCTGAAAGATAAATTTATCAATTTTATAGATCTCATTCAACAGTACCTAGTTCAACTGCAGAAACTCATGGGTAGAATTTTGGTGTCTGTGAGGTCAGGAGTGCAGGAGGAGAAAGCTGTTGAAGAGGAGATGAAAGGTCATGATCTGTCCCCGTTCAGAATGGAAGCAACAGGACAGTGGCTGGATGACAAACAGGCTGAGCTGAAGTTCCTTGAATCTCTTGACTCTAAAATCAGATCTAAGATGGTGTCTACAGACCAGCTGCAAAAAGTCATTAGTAATTCAAAGACAGACACTGTGGTGTGTTTCACTCTCACCTCTCTGGGTGAAACAGACCTGTATCTCTCATCCCTGAAGCAGCATCTTGACTCCCTGCAGACATACTCACAGACCAGGCCTGGCCACCGCTACCAGCACACTCAACCCTGGTTCAAGTCTGAGGAGAACAAGGAGAGAGTAACAACGTCAGCTAGAGCTTTTCTTGATTTCGTTAAGGTCACCAAGAAACTCAAGTTCGTTGCAACCTCCATTCCAAATGATTCCACTCCTGGAGCCTCCATCCGTCTCTACCAGGGAGGCAGGTTAGTGGACTCTGACTATGAAGCTGTGTCAAAACCTGAGACCGTTAAGGTAGTAGACACAGAGCAGAGTAGTGTGACCCTCCTCTTATCCCCGTCAAAGACTGGACACACTGACAGGTTCAGAGTGGAGTACAGACCTGTCAGACCTGACCTGTTCTTTCTCCATGAGGAGAAGAACTGGAGAAGCATGACGACCAGAGAAAATGGGAAAGCCGTTGTGATATCAGGCCTGGAGAGAGATACACAGTACCAGATCAGACACAGAGCAGAGGACATGGCAGGAGTGACTAGTGAGTTCAGTGACATCACTGTGGCAGAGACTGGGTCAGGGTCTGAGCCTGGGCGTCCGGTAGTCCAGTCAGCAGACAGAAACTCGGTCACTCTGACCTGGAGAAGACCAGTGGAGGCTGCAAAGGGACGGCCTGTGCTCCACTACAGACTGGAGTACAGAGAGGAGGGACAGGACGAGTGGGTCATACTGCTAACAGACAGGGACGAGTGTGTGTACTCCCTAACACCCACACACACCTCTTGCAGAGTCAGAGTGTGTGCCGTCTATAGAGAGGGAGACATGAGTGAACCTAGCAAAGAAACAGTCATCCCACTGGCAGGTATGGTTATTTTGAGTATTATATTATTCATACTTCAGTATAACATGCGCCTGTTCCAAAATCTAGTAAACCATCATGTTGTATCTCAAAGCATTGTGATCGTGGTAATTGTTGTTCCTCTCCACAGCTGATGTGACTCTGGACCCTGATACAGCTCACTGTGAGTTGATCCTGTCTGATAATGGGAGGAGAGTGACAGTAGGAAAAAATAGGAAGGTTCCTAATAATCCACAGAGATTTGATGGGTGGGCCTGTATCCTGGGAAAGGAGGGCTTCCGCTCTGGACGACACTTCTGGCACGTGGAGGTGAATATTGGGGTGGAGGCAAGTTGGGCTGTAGGAGTGACCAGGGAGTCTGCTGAAAGGAAAGGATGGTTCTCTTTCTCTCCAAATGAAGGTTACTGGTGTCTAAGTAAACCTTCTTGTAGTTCCACCCTGTGTGTCTTCAAGACCAACCTCCCCTGGCCCTCTAACCTCAAAGTGTTGGATGTGTGTTTGGATATTGAGGAGAGGTGGGTCTCCTTCTACAATGCCGTGTCCAGGAGTCACGTTTACACCATCACTGACATGGTCTTCACTAAGGGAGAGAGGATTTACCCACTGTTTCGAACTTATGGAAGAGATAAAGGCCTTGTGATCCAGGAGCCTAAATAGACTTCCAGGCATCATAAGAACCCTTGAACAGAAAAGTGGGCAGTCATCCAAAGAGCAGACAACATTAGAGGTTCAGGGTGCGTCCTAATTATCTCCCTTTGTCCCATAGTGTGCACTTGCTCACCGCCCTTCACTGATTTGAAAGAAAATTACTGGTATAAGAAATATGGTGGAAACTAACTCCCACTAGCACATGACTCCACCAATCCAAAATATTAATGGGGAGTAATGAACGAGTGCACACTTCAGGAGGAAGGGAGAGATTTTTGGGACACAGACTCAGCGTGTGCGACGTTCTGTTGCGCGGTTTAGGGAATTCCATAATCACACACCAGTGCTGTACCTCCCTCTAGTGGCTGGTTTCTGCAGCACATATGTCTGCCAATGTGTGAATAGAAATCTCCAGGGGGTCAGCAACGGCGCCAAAACAGCCTGCAGTGGGGGGATGTTGCTTCATACATACATACATACATACATACATACATACATACATACATACATACATACATACATACATACATACATACATTGTATATATACATACATATATTTTTTTTACCTATATTTTCCTTTATTATTTTCCCCTAACCCTACCTCCCATCCCCAAATTGTAGTGAACTTATAGACAACAGCACTTAGGCTTCTACTTCGAGCTTATACATACTATATACATTTTACTGACACAGTATATTTAAAATGTGTTATATTTTGTTTGTTTTAAATCTCATCTTTTAGCTACAATCAACGCACTCTATCTCTGAAGACCATCCAGTTTGATACATTTTTTTGCCATATATTTTTAACTGTGCTGTTTCACAAACATTTTGAACGTATGTGTATATACAGTACCAGTCAAAAGTTACTATGAAATAACACATATGGAATCATGTAGTAACCAAAAAAGTGTTATATTTGATTTTTATTACATTTTTTAGATTCTTCTAAGTAGTCACTCTTTGCCTTGATGACAGCGTTGCACAATCTTGGCATTCTCTTAACCAGCTTCACCTGGAATGCTTTTCCAACAGTCTTGAAGGAGTTTCCACGTATGCTGACCACTTGTTGGCTGGTTGAGAGAATGCCGAGAGTGTGCAAAGGTGTTATCAAGGCAAAGGGTAGCTACTTTGTTATTTCATAGTGTTGATGTCTTCACTATTATTCTACAATGTAGAAAATAGTAAAAAATTAAGAAAAACCCTTGAATGAGTAGGTGTGTCCCAAATATTTACGGTATATTACAATTTTGTTTTTAATCCCACCCTTCAGCACAACCCCTCCCATCTATCTCTTAAAACAATCCATTTTTTATTTCAATATGCCATATATTTTACAACTGCGCTGTGATGTTTCACAAAAGTTCTGAACCTTTATTTTCTCATAGTTTCTAGAGATTGTAAATTAAAGATAACATTTTTTGCTTAAAGTATTATATTATTGATCGATTGACTATGACATTTCAAATCACCTAGTAGTGCTAACTGCAGAGTTAGCTCCAGGTAAATGTTGCACTTCTTTAACCAATCATGTACCTGCTACCAAAAACAATCTACATATGGACAAATTATCTCCATGATTCGGTCTCTTCGCAGCAAAATCTGCAGAGCTGGGATTGTTGTATCCCCCATATAACATTCTATTGGTTACAAGAATTTTGTATAATTATTTAAATGGAAAAATTCTACATTTTGAATCCGTGTTTTGTGTATCAGTTCATAAACCATGTGCAATGGAATCAGTACATCGAAAATCTCTTTCCAATTATTTTGCAATCTATATGGCACAGCTGTCAATGTTTTGGTCCTTAATTGAAAATGGTTTACTTTTTTTATTTATCACAATTTTCTTTAACCAATTTTGGTCTTTAATGCCGACAGACAAGTTCCTTACTTTTTCCCCCTTCCACTTTCATTTTCCACTTTTGTGGTAATACTGCAATTCATTGATTGTAATTTTGGGTAGAGCAAACATTTCCAAATATTTTTGTTAGCTGCATGTGTGACAACTCCACCAGTCCTATTTATGATATGATTTACAATGATTCTACCTTTTTAAAACTTTTTTTGTATAATGTCTTTTTTAATCAATTACTATGTTTGAGTTAACCACCCTTTGTTGTATACTTTCTTCTGTATTTTCTGGTGGATTAAACTGAAATTGCAACCAACTTTCTATGGCTTTTTAAAAAAACAGTGATATTTTGGAGATTTATTTCATTTTCAAATAACCGAAAGTGAGAGGTTGTAATCTGAATATAGGGAAAAGGGCAATAATTGAATATGGGGTGAAACATTCTTACTAATCTGATAGAGAACCAGTTCGGATTTAAGTATTACTTTTAGTATGACTGACGCTTTAGTGAGAGGTCTAATGCTTTAATATTTAATCACTTCTGCCCATCCGATTTCCTACTCATTATATAAAAAGGCCTGTTTAATTTTGTCTGGCTTGCCGTTCCAAATAAAATTTGAATATTTTTTGCCCATATCATTTTAAAAAACAGGTCACTAGGTGTAGGCAAGACTATAAACAAATAGGTAAACTGGGATATGACTAAATAGTTAATCAGGGTGATTTTTAAAAAAAATAGCTAACATTTCGATGGCCATAACAAATAGATATGCCGATAGTGGACAACCTTGTTTAACTCCTCTTGACAGTTTAATACTTTCTGAGAGGAATCCATTATTTACTATTTTATACCTAGGGTTACTATACATAACTTTAACCCATTTTATAGTACCAGTCAAAAGTTTGGACACCTACTCATTCAAGTTTTTATTTGGACTATTTTCTATATTGTAGAATGTAGTGAAGACATTACATCTATGAAATAACACATATGGATTCATGTAGTATCCAAAAAAGTGTTAAACAAATCCAAATATATATTTATATTTGAGATTCTTCAAAGTTGCCACCCTTTGCCTTAATGACTGCTTTGCACACAAAGCTGGTTGAGAGAATGCCAAGAGTCTGCAAAGCTGTCATCAAAGCAAAGGTTGGCTACTTTTAAGAATCTCAAATATAAAACATATTTTGATTTGTTTAACACTTTTTTGGTTACTACATGATTCCATATTTGTTATTTCATAGTTTTGATGTCTTCACTATTACTAGAAAATAGTAAAAATGAAGAAAAACCCTGGAATGAGTAGGTGTGTCCAAACTTTTGACTGTATAAATTCCAGTCGTACTTTATCAAAAGCTTTTTCAAAGTCAGCTATGAATACCAGGCCATGTTTCCCAGATTTAGTGTTCTATTGTTTCCAGTACTTGTCTTATATTATAGCCAATGTATCGTCCATGTCTGATTAGGAGGAATAATATCCAACAATACTTTTTTAATTCTATGCGCTATGCATTTTCCTAGAATTTTTGCATCACTCCGCTGAAGTATAAGTGGCCTACAGTTTGGTCAATGGATCTGTCACACCCTGATCCGTTTCACCTGTCCTCGTTATTGTCTCCACCCCATCCAGGTGTCGCTTGTTTTCCCCAGTGTATTTATCTCTGTGTTTCCTGTCTCTCTTTGCCAGTTTGTCTTGTATGTTTCCTAGTCAACCAGCGGTTTTCCCGTTCTCCTGCTTTTTGCATTCTCATTTTTCTAGTCCTCCCAGTTTTGTCCCTTGCCTGTTTCTGGACTTTACCTGCCTGACCTGACCATGAGCCTGTCTGCCACTCTGTACCTCTTGAACTCTGATCTGGTTTGGACCTTTTTGCCTGTCCATGACCATTCTCTTGCCTACCCCTTTGGATTAATAAACATTGTAAGACTCCAATCTGCCTCCTGTGTCTGCATTTGGGTCTCACCTTGCGTCTTGATCGGATCCTGTTTCAGTAATTATGAAATAAGACCTTCTTGTTGAGTATCTCATAATCAACCATTTTTGTAGGAGTGGTTAAAACATGCTAATAACGGTCCTCTGAGTATATCAAAAAGGTTTGCTATACCTCCACTGGTTTGCCATCCAACGCTGGAGTTTTCCCAGACTTAAAGGCTTGAATTGTATCAAGAAGTTATTCCTCTGTAATTTGTCCTTCACATGAGTCTTTCTGTACAGCTGTTCATTTTTACATAATTAATAGAAAACAAATCCATACAGTCATCTTTGGTTAGTGGAGATGGAGGAGACTGAAACAAAAACATATGCTTAAAGTACTTCCTCTTGTTGTGGGAAATTCTAATCACGTGAGCGTTAGACTTTGTCATTTCTTCAATCAATGTATCTTTATTACATAATTATTGTTAAGCATACATTTAAACAAACAAAATACATATTTCTGGTGCCTGACATTTCCTCCATGGTAAACAACCTTCATTTGAGTTGCTGAGTTTAATACCTTATCAAAACACTGACTCTGGAAAATAATAAAAAACATACAATTAACATCACACACACGCTTCATTACAGCAAATGGGACAATCATCCTGCTGACAACTAGCACAGTGGTGGGGTCAGTGTGATGGAAAGGTCAATTTTGTTTAGAACCCTTCCTAAACCGGTGACAGAGACCCCTCTTTGGGCACTTTGTACACACAGTGTGGAACATGAGCTCTACATTTGGGCCCTCATGCTCAGGATTGAGGTCCTCATCATCAGAGATGTTGTCAAGAATAGGTCAGGGAAATCATTCAGTTTCCAAATCATAATTAAAACCCAATTATCCAACCGAGTTTAGAATGACATTGCTCAGTGATTCACGTTGGTTCTATCACTCAAAGTTAAAACTCTCAACTTAGCACACATCGGCTCTAGCAGAATGTATATTTACATTAACATACAGTGTAATTATCCATAATTCTAGCATGAACTTTCTGGTGATAATTACAGATCAGTATCTCAATGCATTCTTAGTCTAAATTACTATACATTTTGCAGTGTGTAGACCTCTACAATCAACTTAATACCCCAATACAGGCACAGTTGACCAACCCCCTTCCCTCCCTGTCACTGAGTCTTCTGGAGTCTCTTCATTTTCAGATCACTTTAAAGTTAGTCCTCCCGATGGCACACATGTTCAAAGTGGATGGCCCTTGATAATGTCTTTCACACTGTCCTTTACAGTCCGTTATGACTTGTCCATTTGCCAACCAGTATACCAGCAACATGAGAGAAGTTTGCTCACTCCACGTGGACTTCTGTCGCACTCCTGAGAGAAAAGGCATGAGAGCACAGGCAGTTGATAGCATCGACTGGATGCTGTGTACAGGTTGCTGGCTCGGACTCAGGTCTCACGGTAGAAGTGGTGAAGGACCATACTGAACGCCATTTTCTCCTCATTACTTCAGACGGTTAGAGGGGGTTTAGGTTCACACTTTTCTCAGTCAAATTGTCCCTTTCATGCAACTAGATTTTTATTTATTTATTTTTTGATTTAACCTTTATTTAACTAGGCAAGTCAGTTAAGAACATATTCTTATTTACTATACATCTGTGGTCCAAAGATACCATCTGAGGTCACCTTCGCAATAACCTCGAGAGAGGACAGATCAGAACAACAGTTTAGTTTAGGGCATTTCCGAGTCAAGAAATCCAGACAAATTATTTACTGTATGACAAGTTATTACTTCTACCAATATTCTTAATACACATTTCTAAGACACATGTCAAAGAGAATAGCTACATATACTCCCCCATCATATCGATGACCTCACTGCAGAGCTACAGGGAGGGAGTTAGGTGGCTAATTCTTAGGGAGAAATTTTGCTCATCCAGCAGACCCAATCTGGTGAGATTCGTATTAAAGCAAGATAGAAATTTGTTAAGGGATTTTTTATCAATAATGACTAATTATGTATACATTTCAATCAGGTCTGACTAATCAGAATACTATTATGTTACTGTATATGTATGAATTTTCTTTTAATCCTAGTACTGAATATAATGTGTGTAAATATAATCAAGAATTAGAACAATGACTGTCTGTTCCTTGGTAGAAATGAATGAACTTATCGCTAGACTGGCTAGAATGCTTATCTACACAGGGAGACCTTGGCTCGGATCATAAATTATCTAAATGAGGAGAGACGATGTGGGAAGGCCTGAGAACTATACAGCCTTTGTACCAGGGTGAAGAAGAGACGGGACAGTTCAAAAACTAATGATGTCATTTTCAGTTTATAACCTGTGGTAAACTGTATCACGTTCAGTACTCTCGAGAATAAACGATGCTGATTGATTTTGAGACTGGTCTCTGTCCATTTTATGCAAATAAGAGTCTTACAAATTCTTAGGAATTGACAGAGTGTTTCATTTTAATTGGGTATTAAAACATATAGGAATTTAATTCCTGTAACAGAAACAGAACAAACAAAACAAACAGTCATACACTTCTGCATATATCCTTTGATACACTGCTTCCTTTTACAGGCAGGTATCAATCTGCATATTTAATCAAAAAGCCTTAAATTCAAATAATAAATAATAACAAATCGAGTTAGAGTTAATACCCTTACATATGACCTTTAAATCAGTGTTGCATATGACCTTCAAATCATCAAATCAAATCACGTCAAATGTATTTATAAAGCCCTTCTTACATCAGCTGATATCTCAAAGTGCTGTACAGAAACCCAACCTAAAACCCCAAACACTAATCACTAATCACTAATAACAAATCATCACCCAATGTCTCTCGCCTCTCCAGTGAGGGTGATCAAACCACACTAGAAAGTCAGGACAGAGGTCATTCATCCCCTTTCCCTTTCCTTTCCCTGTACCTCAGACTAATTATTTTTTTAAATTTCAAACATTTCATACATTTTGTATACCAGGTTTACATTGGGTGTTTTCAGTACATTTCTTCTCAAAATAATTGACGTGTTTAATTAAAATAAAAACAGAAAAAAATGTAATTTGTGTACCCCTTAAGGTACATCCTCATCCTAACCTGTGAAAACCACACTAAAACCAAATGAAAAGACCCCACACAAGAAATCAAACACGGTATTAACACCACTAACAAATATTCATAACAAATCAAATCAAATGTATTTATATAGCCCTCCGTACATCAGCTGATATCTCAAAGTGCTGTACAGAAACCAAGCCTAAAACCCCAAACAGCAAGCAATGCAGGTGTAGAAGCACGGTGGCTAGGAAAAACTCCCTAGAAAGGCCAAAACCTAGGAAGAAACCTAGAGAGGAACCAGGCTATGTGGAGTGGCCAGTCCTCTTCTGGCTGTGCCGGGTGGAGATTATAACAGAACATGGCCAAGATGTTCAAATGTTCATAAATGACCAGCATGGTCGTATAATAATAAGTCAGAACAGTTGAAACTGGAGTAGCAGCACGGTCAGGTGGACTGGGGACAGCAAGGAGTCATCATGTCAGGTAGTCCTGGGGCATGGTCCTAGGGCTCAGGTCCTCCGAGAGAGAGAAAGAAAGAGAGAATTAGAGAGAGCATATGTGGGGTGGCCAGTCCTCTTCTGGCTGTGCTGGGTGGAGATTATAACAGAACATGGCCAAGATGTTAAAATGTTCATAAATGACCAGCATGGTCGAATAATAATAAGGCAGAACAGTTGAAACTGGAGCAGCAGCACAGCCAGGTGGACTGGGGACAGCAAGGAGTCATCATGTCAGGTAGTCCTGGGGCATGGTCCTAGGGCTCAGGTCAGTTGAAACTGCAGTCCAGGTGGACTGGGGACAGCAAGGGCCCAGGGTCCTCCTAGGGCTCAGGTCCTCCGAGAGAGGAAGAAAGAGAGAAGGAGAGAATTAGAGAACGCACACTTAGATTCACACAGGACACCGAATAGGACAGGAGAAGTACTCCAGATATAACAAACTGACCCTAGCTCCCCGACACATAAACTACTGCAGCATAAATACTGGAGGCTGAGACAACAGGTGTGTTGTGTGTGGGTGCTTGCGAACCGTAGTGTAAACCTAAAACACATCAGATGATAGTATCCCCTTGAGCAGAACACCTTCTAAAGTAAACAATCCCCAGAACCCTGACACCAATCTTATCATCTTAACCTGTTGCATTGATTTAGTCAAAATATACAACCTGTTGTTTAACAAATCTATTAGGACCTTCAAAAAGTTGGTTCTGTCTTATCATCTTAATATTCAATACTAAAACATTTACTTCAATCTACTTTAAATAGGGCGGCAGGGTAGCCTAGTGGTTAGAGCGTTGGACTAGTAACCGGAAGGTTGCAAGTTTAAATCCCCGAGCTGACAAGGTACAAATCTGTCGCTCTGCCCCTGAACAGGCAGTTAACCCGTTGTTCCTAGGCCATCATTGAAAATAAGAATTTGTTCTTAACTGACTTGCCTAGTTAAATAAAGGTAAAAAAATTAAACAAAAATACTTGACACTGTTCCTCGTAATGGAAACAGATTATAATTTTAAATGACATAACCTTCTTTCATAAATTAAAACTGTAACATTTAGTAATAATAATTAGAAATAGTCAGAGTGTCTCCCATTCAACTATTCATAACTCTGCTCCTAATGTCCCATTTTGGCCTTTACATCCTGTTTGAGTTCAGTGAGTACTACTCACTGTCACTCGCAGCTTATCTATTTTTTCAGCCTCAAAGCTTAATCCTTCTATTCATCATTTAACCTTGTATTGAAACTCAGCTGCTTCAAACTTCACATGACTAAAATATGGCATTAGAGTACTATCCAAAAAATCACTAATAACATATTACCATTCACATTGTGTCAACACTCATTAAGTTTACATCAACACTCCTTATCAATGTCTACGTCACTGTCCCTTATCGTAAGATTTAGAAAACAAACAAAAAAACATGATTATTCTCTCCTTGTTAGAAGGCAATGTTTTGATTGTATTATTAAATGTCTGTTATTTTAAGATTAACATGTAATGCGCCAAATTCACAAAATACCTCAGCCAATTCCTAAGGGAAAATATATATTTCGGGGGGAGCTAAAATATTTCCCAATACTAGAGCCTCTTATTGCCCACAATTCATTGCTGTTGTAGCCTTGTTTTATCATTATAATTCATACCCATGTTTAGTTATCAATTATGATCATGGTCACAGGTCTATCGCAATTGCCGATCGTCTGTTATTAGAATGCATTAGATTTAGTTAACTGTCCCTTCTGATTAGACTACAGGTAATATAACTTGCTGTTGTTGACAAGAATATATTCAGTTCATATCCATATGATTAATATTTGATTCAGTGATTTAAATTACGACCTCATTCTCACTCAGTAGGCTACTCCAACAGACCATTAGGCAGCAAAAAACGTTTTTACCTCGAAATTGCCCTGCTATTCATGTTTAATAAATTAGCCTTTCATATTGAACTAAGCAAGCCACTAAATCATTCAGTTTACATCTTAAAACTAATTTTTAGGCTTTGTGGGCAGGTTTATAAAATAATTTAAAAAATGCATTACCATGACAGAGAAAATCCCATAAGCGTTTATAATTTTATTGGTTAGGGTTAAGTCAAGTCCCCTACCATTACCAAAAGTGGATATACACCAATCTTGTTCTGAGCATATTTCCCAAACCTATTTAGGCATACAATGCAAAACCTTGTTTTTATTGAATGATCGATAAACGGACCACACTGAACCTGTCAGAATACGTTGACACCCCTTGGGGAGGTCTAATTATGGAGTGCAAGTTCTATATTATTAGAATTTTTTACCATTGTTACTTTATCAAATCTCTAGTAATTGATTATTCCCACATAAAATTTCTCATGTTTTCATATCCTCACAGAATCCCCCATATAACGTTATAAATCAAAACTTGTTATCCAAATTTCAATCACTTATTATGCAAATTTCTATATATTTTCCCCCAAATGTGAAATTATCAAAATTTCAATCTCTTATTACCCAAACTCCAGCTTAACACTTATTTCCACCCTCACACAACTCTCATATCACATTCACACAGTACTGTTCCCAAACATACTTAATCAATATTTTTGTAACATGCAGGAATATTTTCTTACTTATACACGTTTCTACTTCAGGACTACTTCCTGGAATTACATAATTTGCACATTTGCATTTTACCATACTAACGCAGAGCATTATAATGCATTTCACACCTCTCCTTACAACAACAGTATGCTCACAACCTCATGTTTTCTCCTCTCAGGACAGTATCATCAGAACTTCCTCTCTATTATGATGACTGCTTAAAAATCTTATAATCTTAAGAATGGCAGTACGGTCACGACTCTGTCTTTTACTTGAGGGAAGTATGGTCACGACTCCGCCAGCCCCCTCTGGAGTATCCTGGGCAGGTCTCTCCTGTATCTGTCCACCGTCCCTCTCTGCAGGACCCTGGGCAGGTCCCTTTCTGCTCCCTTAATGAAGTGCTGGTTGCCTTGAATCACACCTAGAGTGATTCCCATGCACGGATGACCCTGGTCCTCTGGAGTGGTCAGCAGACAAAGATAAGGATCGTGAATGTTGTTTGAAATTCTAATCAAGTGAGAGCGACTTTGTAATTTCTTCAAACAATTAACCTTTATTATCAATTTAAGAATTGCAATAATGGAGCTGGTCAACGAATCACCCATAGGTTAAAAAAATATACTTAGTCATGGTTGATTCCTCTCCTCTGCGGCAGATTGAGGCATCATTAGCTACCTTGTTTTCTTCTTGTGGTTCTGTGTACTTTCTCCACTTTCTGGAGGACCGAGTTTGGAAATCAGTGGAATTAGATTATGATAGCTAAGAAGATGGAGAAAATTCTGGCGTTTGAATGCAAATATGCAGACAGAGTCAAAAAGGGAACACAGAGAAAGCTGTTGTAAAACACCTGTCTCCGGATTACATCTTCAAACTAAGGGCAACCATGGCATCCGTGATAGAGAGGGAGAAGCGTCCATCCATGTATACAGGTAAGAGAGTCTAGCTAGCTACATTTTCGGATATTACACATTAAACATTTTGTCAGGAAGTTGTTTTAATTTCATGTTAAAGTGTACTGTTAGCTAGCTAGCTAACATTAGCTGGCTGGCTAGCTAGCTAATGTTACGTGTATGATCTGTGTAGTAATATTATTCGTATCTCCGAGATATTTGCATTGCTAGTTATAGCCTAATGTTAGCTAGCTAACATTGAACCTGGTTGGTTAGCTACCTGCAGATTCATGCAGGGTGTACATTTACATTTACATTTAAGTCATTTAGCAGACGCTCTTATCCAGAGCGACTTACAAATTGGTGCTGACATCCAGTGGAACAGCCACTTTACAATAGTGCATCTAAATCTTTTAAGGGGGGAGGTGAGAAGGATTACTTTATCCTATCCTAGGTATTCCTTAAAGAGGTGGGGTTTCAGGTGTCTCCGGAAGGTGGTGATTGACTCCGCTGTCCTGGCGTCGTGAGGGAGTGTGTTCCACCATTGGGGAGCCAGAGCAGCGAACAGTTTTGACTGGGCTGAGCGGGAACTGTACTTCCTCAGTGGTAGGGAGGCGAGCAGGCCAGAGGTGGATGAACGCAGTGCCCTTGTTTGGGTGTAGGGCCTGATCAGAGCCTGGAGGTACTGAGGTGCCGTTCCCCTCACAGCTCCGTAGGCAAGCACCATGGTCTTGTAGCAGATGCGAGCTTCAACTGGAAGCCAGTGGAGAGAGCGGAGGAGCGGGGTGACGTGAGAGAACTTGGGAAGGTTGAACACCAGACGGGCTGCGGCGTTCTGGATGAGTTGTAGGGGTTTAATGGCACAGGCAGGGAGCCCAGCCAACAGCGAGTTGCAGTAATCCAGACGGGAGATGACAAGTGCCTGGATTAGGACCTGCGCCGCTTCCTGTGTGAGGCAGGGTCGTACTCTGCGGATGTTGTAGAGCATGAACCTACAGGAACGGGCCACCGCCTTGATGTTAGTTCAGGGTGTTGTCCAGGATCACGCCAAGGTTCTTAGCGCTCTGGGAGGACATAGTAACGTTATGAGTTGGAATTATGGTTCATTGTTTAGCTAGCTAAACAAGACTTCACTCTGCATGTAACTATTTCAATAGAATGTTTATGATGTCACTGCGACAACTGTCAATAGACGTAGCTGGTAAATTTGTTCTGGCTATCTACTGCTATTTCAGAGCACTCTCGTCTGAGTGTGCCAGAGCACAGAATAATTGCCAAATTTACGAACGCTCTGGTTGAATATGGCCAGTGTCAATAAACGTTGGCAAAAAGCATAATTAAATTGTTGCCAGCAGTACAGTTACAGTCACCAACGCTCTGGATAACATAACAGCCTAACCAGCTCTGCTAGGGCAAGTAAAATGGTCAGAGTGAGCTGTTCTCTCATTTGTGTCTGGAAGTTGCTAGCAAGCTAGCCAACATTAGCCAGTTAGCTTGAGTGCTTGACTGCTGTTGTTTGTTCAGAACGCTCAGTTCAACCATATTTTTCGGCCAGAGCGTCCAGTGTGCGTTCTGAAGCTTTACGAACGCCCAGAGCACAATCTGGCACTCCAGATTAAATTTACGAACACACCCGTAGTATAAACCAGCCTTTAATCTAGAAATCTTTGGTTGTTTAGTACATGGTCTCACGTTATTCCTTGAAGAGATGGGTGGGGCTAAAGCTTAAAAGGGTGTGAACGATGCTGAATGGGTGTAGACAAAGAAAAGCTCTCTGGTAGGTACCAAAATATTAATGGGGCATTTTCTCAAAAGTGAGTTTACAAGTTTAATAACTTTCAAAGCAGAATTACTTTCCCATTGTTCCTCAACTGTAGTGTGTGATATACAATTTTCTGGCTCTGAGTCTCTAATGTAAAAAACACCATTTCAAATTTTGCTCCATAAGACCGAATCGAGCCAGTCGGTCACATTTTGTTACAATACAGCCTTATTCTAAAATGAATTTGTCACGCCTTGGTCATTGTATTTTGTGTTTTCGTTATATTATTTGGTCAGGCCAGGGTGTGACATGGGTTTGTGTTATTGTATTTTCGTATTGGGGTTTGTAGTATTTGGAATCGCGGCTGATTAGGGGTGTTGTATAGGCTTGGCTGCCTGAGGCGGTTCTCAATCAGAGTCAGGTGATTCTCGTTGTCTCTGATTGGGAACCGTATTTAGGTAGCCTGAGTTTCGCTTTGTATTTTGTGGGTGATTGTTCCTGTCTCCGTGTAGTTTCACCAGATAGGCTCGGTCACTTTGGTTTTTCTTTTTTACTTGTTTTGGAAGAGAAGAGAACGAGCGCCATTCTCCTTGCGGAGATGGTGCTAAATACATCAACACGGTCGGTCCCTGGGATTGGGCTGGCCAACACGATTCGGTTTGCTTGGAAGGAAAAGGAGTTGGAGCCTTTAGGACGCGAAACTTTTGGAAGGATAATATTGATGGGGATTCTAAAGCTGACGGTGAAGGACGTGTTTTGTTTCCAAGGCAACTCGTTGGAGGGAGCAAACGACGTGGCACTATATACAGAGGAAAAACACGATGATATCCTGAGAAGGGCAAGAGCAGTGGGAGGTGAGAGGCCGATGTGCCACTATGAAATAACAAGCCTGGCGAATAATAACTTTAGGGTTGTAACTGTCAACATTTACAACCCTTACGTTAAGGACGAAGAGGTGAGGGCTTTTCTGGGCAGATACATGGATAACGTCTCCTCAGCAAGGCACCTCAAAGACTCCCTTGGGTTTTGGAATGGGAGGAGAGGCTTCCAGGCGCTCCTCAGAGAGGACCCAAAGGGACATGGTGGCTACCTCCATCCTCCTGCTATGTTGTCCCTAGGGGCTGACAGGGGGACGTTGTTTTATGCACGTCAGCCCCCATTTTGCAGGCGCTGTATGGCCTACGGTCACATATTCGCCTCGTGCAGCACAAGAAAATGCAGATTTTGTGGATCTGAGGAACACGAGGCGAGGGATTGTGACAAGCCTAAGACGTGCCATGGGTGTGGCTCGTCAGCACACCTGTGGCGGGAGTGCCCGGCCCGTCAGAGGTCATATGCGTCTGCGGCTGGGGGGGGAGCAGGGGCGGGGGATGGGGGAAGAAGAGGAGGGGAAGGAAGCACGCCTCATGACCAGAGTACAGGTCCAGAGGGGAAGGCCACAAGGAAGGAGGAGGAGCAAGAAGCGGCGGATGGAAGAGAGAAGGAAACGGAAGGCACGGGAGTAGGAGAACCAGGAAAAGCGGCGGAAGAAGGCAAACGAGTGGAGGAGCATGAGAGAGAAGAAAGCGAGGGAGGAGTGGTGGAGAAGGAGACGGTGGAAGAGCAAGTAGACTGGGGGGAAAGTGCCCTGGTGGAAGAGATGAGGGGTATGGTGGAGGAGCTGGCGGGGGGGAGGGTGGTATCTCTCCACTGCCGCCATCACCAAAGAAGAGAATGAAGAGGAGGGTGCGATTGGCCGACAGTGAGAGGGAGGGGATGGCCAAGAGAGTGATGGGGGTGGGAGAAACCTCTGGGTTGCTGCTGGTTTCCCCAGGCCCTCAATTTCTGTTGGGTGGGGACACACCTAACAAGACTCAGGACTGGGTACAGGAGGAGGTGGGGAGTTTTTTGTTTGGGGACCCCAATTTTTTTCCAAACCAGCTGCAACACTGGGGAGGGGGAGGATTGTGGGGGTAGACCCAGGGTGCAGGGCACCCCGGAGCCAAACACTATTCCTGCATCCTGGGATGGTGAGATGGAGGAAGAGGGGGGATGTCGGGAGTACGGATGGTGTTCTCACCGGTAGATATGGAGCAGGGGAGCATCGGGTGAGTCTCCTGTTTTTTTTTTTTCTGTCTGGGTTTAGAATTTGAGTGTATTACATGTTTTTATTTTTTCTTGGGGTCTAATTTTACTTTTGTTAGTTTAAATGTAAGGGGTTTAAGGGATTTTGTTAAGAGGTTTGATTTTTGTTTTTTACAGGAGGTTCACCTGAGGGATGGAGGGGATGTTAGTAGGTTTAAGAGGGAGTGGGACAAGGGGGAGTCGGTTTGGGGTATTGGGGGGGTGCACTCATCGGGGGTAGGGATTTTGTGTGGGCACAGGGAGGTAAAATGCCCGTTCCATGATCTCGCCATCACGGTTGACAACTCCATTGTGTCCTCCTCCCAGATCGCTAAGAACCTTGGCGTGATCCTGGACAACACCCTGTCGTTCTCAACTAACATCAAGGCGGTGGCCCGTTCCTGTAGGTTCATGCTCTACAACATCCGCAGAGTACGACCCTGCCTCACACAGGAAGCGGCGCAGGTCCTAATCCAGGCACTTGTCATCTCCCGTCTGGATTACTGCAACTCGCTGTTGGCTGGGCTCCCTGCCTGTGCCATTAAACCCCTACAACTCATCCAGAACGCCGCAGCCCGTCTGGTGTTCAACCTTCCCAAGTTCTCTCACGTCACCCCGCTCCTCCGCTCTCTCCACTGGCTTCCAGTTGAAGCTTGCATCCGCTACAAGACCATGGTGCTTGCCTACGGAGCTGTGAGGGGAATGGCACCTCAGTACCTCCAGGCTCTGATCAGGCCCTACACCCAAACAAGGGCACTGCGTTCATCCACCTCTGGCCTGCTCACCTCCCTACCACTGAGGAAGTACAGTTCCCGCTCAGCCCAGTCAAAACTGTTCGCTGCTCTGGCCCCCCAATGGTGGAACAAACTCCCCCACGACGCCAGGACAGCGGAGTCAATCACCACCTTCCGGAGACACCTGAAACCCCACCTCTTTAAGGAATACCTAGGATAGGATAAAGTAATCCTTCTCACCCCCCCCCCCTTAAAAGATTTAGATGCACTATTGTAAAGTGGCTGTTCCACTGGATGTCATAAGGTGAATGCACCAATTTGTAAGTCGCTCTGGATAAGAGCGTCTGCTAAATGACTTAAATGTAATGTAAATGTAAATGTAAAAGTGGAGGATTCTTTTGTGGTAATGCAGGGGAGGGTTATAGGGGTGGATGTCACGATAAAGGATTGTAAATTTAGATTAGTGGTGGTGTATGGGCCACAGGTGGTGGCAGACAGGAGGGAGATGGTGGACTGTCTGACGCCCCTGTGTGTCACAAATAGGAAATTAGTGATAGGGGGGGATTTTAATACAGATTTAGGAAGAGGGGGGGATAGCAGTGCAGGCGCCATTGCCGGGCTAATGGCTTGCCATGGTCTGGTAGATGGTGGTCTGCACACTACTCCGAAAATGGACAGTCCTACATGGCGCAACTCCAGAGGGGTTGAGCGGAGGCTCGACTATATTTTTGTACTGTTTTCTTTTCGGATCACGACGGGGTGCTCCTGCAGGTGGGGTCGCCACTCTGCCTCTTTGGTAGGGGGTACTGGAAGTTAGATCAGGATGTGCTGGAGGAGCAGGCTTTTGTTGACAGGTTTTATGGTTTCTTTTGGAGGCTTGAAGGCCTCCGGTCCATGTGCGAGGGGGTGTTAGAGTGGTGGGAATTAGTTAAGGTGAGGATTAGGGCTTTTATAATAGGGTATTGCAAGAGGAAAAAAAGGGAGGAGAGGAGGGAGGTGGATCGTATCCAAAGGTTAATTGAACTCGAATACGAGGCAGGCAACCTCGGCGGGTCGTTTGACTTTGAGAGATCCGCAACCCTAAAGGCGCAGCTCAGGGAGTTGCAGGAGCGGAAGGCTCGAGCTTTCCTGGAGCGTGCGCATAGTGGCTTTCTAGAACATAATGAGACTTGTTCTGCTATGTTCTTTAAGTTGGTTAGGGCCAGACAGAGTAGGAAGGTAATGCATGGTGTTAGGGAAGAAAATGGTAGTATAGTTAGAGAACCAGAGGATATGGTCAGGGTGACAACTGATCATTTCCAAGGTTTATTTAAGGAAAGGGAAATAGATGTAGAGCAGGGAAATGTGTTTTTAGAACACTTGTCCAGGCGGTTGCCGGAGGACATTAGAGAAGTGATGGAGGCCCAGATCTCACTAGAAGAGGTTGAGAGCTCTCTTAGGAGGATGGGAAAAGGGAAGGTGCCTGGGATGGATGGGCTGCCGGCTGAGTTTTATCTCAAGTTTTGGGGTATACTTGGACCAGTGGTCCTCGAAGTCTTGAAAGCCATCCTTGAGACGGGGGTCCCGGGGGGATCAATGGCTGTTGGTGTGCTGTCACTTTTATATAAGAAGGGGGAAGTAACAGACCTTGGCAACTGGCGGCCGTTGACCATGCTGTGTGTAGATTACAAGCTACTAGCAAAGGTTTTAGCAGACTGGTTGCGCACAGCCCTTCCCTACATCTTCCATGAGGATCAGATGTGCGGGGTAGAGGGCCGCTCTATTAGATGGAACCTACAGTTAATCAGGGACTCCATCGCTTGGGTTGAAGATAGAGGACTGCCTTTAATGGTAGCAGCGCTAGATCAGGCGAAAGCCTTTGATCGCGTGAATAGATCCTTTTTATTCAGAGTGTTAGGTCGATTAGGATTTGGGGAGAAGTTTATAGGATGGATTCGTACATTATATGTCGGAGCGGGGTGCCGAGTTAGTGTAAATAGTCACTTGGGTGACGTTTTTGACCTCTCGTCTGGGGTCAGGCAGGGGTGCCCACTCTCGGCTCTCCTCTTCGTTCTGTACATGGAGCCTCTGGGGGCTGCCATTAGGGCAGACACAGGGGTGGAAGGCTTGCTGATCCCTGGAAGTGGTGGGCTGCGTGTTAAGATGACGCAGTACGCCGACGACACTTACTTGCTGTTGTGCAAGGACTCGTGCCTGACAAGGTCCCTTGCCATCTTTGGGGATTTCACCCGAGCGTCGGGAGCAGTTCTGAACCATGCAAAGTCTTCCGTCAAGTTTTTCGGAAGATGGCGCGGTAGAACGGATGTGCCTGGGGGGTTATCTCTCTGTGAGGGGGCCCTGAGGATTCTCGGGGTCCATTTTGAGACCTCCGGCTCAGCGACGCTAAACTGGAACATGCGTATCGCAGTGGTACAGAGGAAGCTAGCAATGTGGAAGGCTAGGTATTTGTCTTTTATGGGCAAAGTCCTGGTCCTAAAGGTGGATGTGTTGCCGTCTCTTTTGTATTTGGCATACATCTACCCATTGCCGGCTTGTCTGAGGAGGCCTCTAGTGAGGCTTGTGTTTCAGTTTATGTGGAGTGGCAGGTGCGAGTGGGTCGCCAGGGCACGCATGATCTGTCCCATCGGGGAGGGAGGTAGGGGGGTAGCACATTTCCCCCTCAAGCTGGACACAATTTTTGTTTCTTTCTTGTTAACGGAGCTTGCTCAGCCAGTGATACACCCGTCCGGTTACCTCCTGCGGGTGTTCTTCTCGTATCAGGCGAGAAGCATAATGGTGTCGTCTAACACGGGTCCTCGGGCGGAACAGCTGCCGTGGCACTTTGGTCATGCGGCCAAGTGGCTGCGTGCGCACCCTGAGGTTGAAGTTGCCCGAGTAGGTTTAGATCACAGGCACCTGTACGAGGAGGTCAGAAAGGCAGGGAGTCCGGCGCCTGTAGTGGGCATCTCGGAAGTGGTCTGGGAGGGAGTGCAGGCGCGGGGTCCGGACAACAGGCTCAAGGACCTGAATTGGTTGAGCCTTCATAAGTGCTTGTCTGTACGTTCCATCTTGTACCGGTATAGTTTGGTGCAATCCCCCACCTGCCCAAGATCCTCTTGTGGCAGGGAGGAGACTGTGCGCCATGTCTTTTAGGACTGTGCCTTTGCCGGAGTAGTATGGGCTAGGGCACGGGTGTTGTTAGGTTTGGTAAAGGGGGATTTTGTATTGACGTGGGCCAGGTTAGAGAGGGGTGTAGGGAGAGCGAGAGGGACGGATAGGGACAGGTTTCTGCTCTGGCTTCTCATGAGTCTCTTTAAACGGGGGCTGTGGGAAGCAAGGCAGAACATGGTGAAGACAGGGAGAGATTGGGGGTGGAAGGGATAGTGAGGAGGGTGGAAGGAGATTTGAGGGGGAGGATGAAGAGGGAGGAGAGGAAGTGGGGGCAGCATGCTGCTTGGGAGAGGTGGAAGGGGGGTTTAGGGCTGGGTGTCATTTAGATTTGTAAGAGGATAGATTAGGGACGGGGAGATAGGGAAAGGTATTTTGTAGGGTGACAGGGAAAGGTATTTTGTAGGGTGACGGGGAGGGAAGATGCTCCCCTGAGGTTTTGTTTGAGGTTTATGTTTAGTTTAATTAGTTTAATTAAAATACCATTATTTGAGTATGTATGTAAATTATGAGTTGTAAAGAATGAATGGTATTGAAGATAATAAATAATTTTTAATGAAAAATATAAAAAAAATAGGCTGTAATTAGGTTTCACGGTCCGTTTTGTTGTTATTGTATTTGTATAAGTTATGTTCATGTATCGCGATCCTTCATTAAAGATCATGAGTAACAACCACGCTGCATTTCGGTCCGACTCTCTTTCGACAAACGAAGAACGCCGTTACAGAATCACCCACCACACACGGACCAAGTGGCGTGGAAACAGGCAGCGACAGCTGGAGCAGCAAAAAGAGGATGAATTATTCGGAGAATGGACATGGGAAGACGTGTTGGATGGTAAAGGTTGTTATACTTGGGAGGAGATACTGGCCGGAAGAGATCGCTTCCCATGGGAACAGGTGGAGGCACTAAGGAGAGCAGAGGCAGCCGGAGATAGGAGCCGACGATACGAGGGAACACGGTTGGCAAGGAAGCCCGAAAAGCAGCCCAAAACAATTATTGGGGGGGGGGGGCTTAAATGGAGTATGGCTATGCCAGGTAGGAGACTTGCGCAAACTCCCTGTGCTTACCTGGGGGCTAGAGTGGGCATCGAGCCAGGTAAGGTTGGGCAGGCTTGGTGCTCAAGAGCTCCAGTGCGCCTGCACGGTCCGGTCTATCCAGAGCCAACTCTCCTTGTTTATCGTGAGGAGCCAAGGAGGAGACCAGAACCAGAGCCGGTGTTAGAGGTGAGCGAAGCAGAGACTGTGAAGGAGTTAATGGGGAAAGTGGAGGAGAGAGTAATGAGGGAATTGCTAGCATGGTGCTATAGGTACGATATTCGTCCGACGGAGCGTGTCGGGGATTTAATGGCACCTGGGTCAGCGCTCCATACTCGTCCTGAGGTGCGTCTTAGTCGGCTGGTGAAAAATGTGCCAGCCTCACACACCAGGCCTCCTGTGTACCTACCTAGCCTTGCACGTCCTGTGCCAGTCCTGCTCTCAGGCTCTCCAGTACACCTTCACGGTCCAGTCCATCCTGTGCCACCTTCACACACCAGTCCTCCGGTAGCAGCTCCCCGCACCAGCCTTCCTTCCCTCCTGCGCTGCCGGAGTCTCCCGCATGTTCAGCACTATCAGAGCCTTCCTCCTCTACAGCGCTGCCGGAGCCTCCTGCCTGTTCGGAGCAGCCTGAGCTGTCAGTCTGCATGAAGCAGCCAGAGCTGCCAGTCTGCAATGAGCTGCTAGTCTGCAAGGAGCTGCCAGTCTGCAAGGTGCTGCCAGCCTGCATTGAGCAGTCAGAGCTGTCAGCCTGCATGGAGTATTTGGGATCGCGGCTGATTAGGGGTGTTGTATAGGCTTGGCTGCCTGAGGCGGTTCTCAATCAGAGTCAGGTGATTCTCGTTGTCTCTGATTGGGAACCGTATTTAGGTAGCCTGAGTTTCGCTTTGTATTTCGTGGGTGATTGTTCCTGTCTCTGTGTAGTTTCACCAGATAGGCTGTAATTAGGTTTCACGGTCCGTTTTGTTGTTTTTGTATTTGTATAAGTTATGTTCATGTATCGCGATCCTTCATTAAAGATCATGAGTAACAACCATGCTGCATTTCGGTCCGACTCTCTTTCGACAAACGAAGAACGCCGTTACAGAATTAAATAATTTTTCCGCCTCATCAATTTACACACAATACCCCATAATGACAAAGTGAAAAACAGTTGTTGTTTTTTTAATTAAAAAATGTTCTGAAATATATATATATAAAAAGTAATCAGACCCTTTGCTATGAGACTCTAAATTGAGCTCAGGTGTATCCTGTTTCCATTGATCATCCTTGAGATGTTTCTACAACTTGACTGGAGTCCACCTGTGGTAAATTCAATTGATTGGAAATTATTTGGAAAGGCACACACCTGTAAGGTCCCACATTTGACAGTGTATGTCAGAGGACAAAATAAGCCATGAGGTCAAAGGAATTGTCCGTAGAGCTCCGAGACAGGATTGTGTCGGGGCACAGATCTGGGGAAGAGTACCAACACATTTCTGCAGCATTGAAGGTCCCCAAGAACACAGTGGTCACACAGTGGAGATCCTTCCCCTTCCCCTGAAACACCCACACGCTGGTCCCCCGTTGTAACCATTTTCCCAAGCATCTCTGTGCAGTCAGAACTTTGATTATTTTGTGCCACCAGGGCCACAATAAGATGCCCTCTCTCTGAATGTCCGAGTGTGACCCCTTCCCGATTGGTTACTGCAGCTAATGTTGCCAGCTCTGCCACTACCTGGGTGGGGGCACCCCACCGGAATCCCCACCGGCTCGGTACAAGGTCGTCAAGGTTCTCATTAGTAGCTTTGAGAAATTCCTTGTATATTATGCTCTCCCATCAGGGGGCTCTGGCTTTGTAGAACTAGCCCTGCCAGGCAGGCTCAGAATCTTGAGGGGGCGGTGCTGCTTTAGTGGGTCTCTGACCGCATTTATCTTACTGTCTTGGCTGCGTATAGCCTACTCACAGTAGGCCTATAAAACAGATAAGGATGGGTCTTAGTGTGAGGGTCTCTCAGGTAGGTGTCTAGGGGATAGGGTTGGGGACTGTCTCATCATGATAGGACAATAAATAAATTAACTGTATTTATTTAAAAATGTATATCCCATATCTGCACAGAATTGAAAGCTCTCTCTCATAACCCATGCTCGCAGACACACATGGGCTCTGGGATTTACAACCATTTTCCTTTTTCACTCACTTAACTCCACACTTTTCAGAACACAAAAACACACACCTCAGCTTTCATGCCAATATACCCACACGTACCCACACACTGTGCCTTCTATGTCCTCTGTTTGCTGTGTTTTTATCTCTACCATGTTGATTCTGAGTACTTTGTGTTCCAGTTCCTTATACAAGTTTTCTTTATTTACAGACAGCCTGTGGCACACTCCAATACTCACACATAATTTACGAACAAAGCACGTGTTTAGTGAGTCCGCCAGATCAGAGGCAGCAGTGATGACAAGGGATGTTCTCTTGATAAGTGTTGTGAAGTAGACCATTTTCCTGTCCTGCTAAAAATTCTAAATGTAACAAGTAATTTGGGGTGTCAGGAAAAATGCATGGAGTAGAAAGTACTTACTTTTCCTTGGGATTGTAGTGTTATAAATGTACTAAAGTAAATATAAATAGTAAAGTAAAGTACAGATAACCAACAAAACGACTTAAGTAGTACTCTATAGTATGTTTACCTAAGTACTCTTACACCACATGCCACAAACACCCTTTTGGCAAAAAGAAACAACAGATGTTTAAATATTTTATATTTTATATAATGAAGAATCCTTTCAGAGTTCTTGGACTTGACAGACTGGTTCTCGTGTTCAGACAAAATGACTCCTTTATTCTTCACCAATTTTTAGTAAAGAGTTGTTGAAGCTAGATTCACAAGATGGTGCCACTGTACAATACTCCCAGCGCCAACAGAGGAGATAACAAAATGACACATTTCAGGTTAATAAGACTGTGATAAGGTCAAGGCTGGGTGAAACAACGCAACACTAGACAATCTGTCACTATAGGCAACCTGTCAGCAGACTCTGCCCCTTTGGAATGTGAAAGTGAAACGTTCAACACACCATTTTTAACAGAGGAAGGGGAAAAGGACAAATGGTTTGGTAAAAAAAACTAATCCTAGAAACCGAATGTAGATTTTAGTATGGGTTCTTGTGATCAATTTTAAGAGAATTGACTGTATAATAATGAAATTATTTGGAACAATGCACAAAGAATGACATCTCACCTGGAACCCTGCCATGACCCACAAGTTGGTCACGACTCACAGTTTGGGAACCACTGACTTGGGCATTAAAGTAAGAGCAAATGGGAAAGAAGAAGACTTGTTTTGGGTCGATTAACAATAAATATCTCACTTGCGACCTCTGCAAAACACTTGACTTCATCTTGTATTAAATAGCAAGCAAACTCCGATTTTCCCAAATGGCATCCTATTCACTATATAGTGCACTCCTTTTGACCAGGGCCCATAGGGAATAAATAGGGAATAGGTTGCCATTTGAGATACAACATGTGAAAAACTCAGCGCTAAGAAGTTCAAGGGCCAGTCCATTAGTATTCCATTGAGGAGATGCTTGAGAGTTAACCAGACTGAACAAGTCTTTGTGCTTTGGATCTTGAACGATGGGGTTTGGTTGGTTTTGGTTTAAGTTGAAAGATCAATGTAAAAAACTTGTTTAGGAGTTAATATTCCTTGTTTTGAAATATTGTGCAGTATAATCAGTGGTGTACTTATATATAAAAGTGAATCTAAGATTACAAGGAATTCAGCTGAGAAGAAAAGAACGTTTCACATTCCTGTTCCCACACGTTACTTTGACCACACAATATTACACTCAGGACATTGATATATATTTTCTTTACCATTTAGCAGTACTTCGACCTTGCATTGCAACCTTTTAGACCAAAATTATATCAAATCAAAGTTTATTGGCTGCGTAAACAGTTTTGCTGATGTTATCGTTTATGTGTCTAGCTCCAACAATGCAGCAATAGAATAGCAATACGTAATCCTACAAAAAATAAAAGAACAAAGAAATGAAGACATATCAGAACGTGTTTGGAATATAAATAAATATATACGTATGAGAATAGTGTGTATAGACAATATATGAATATAATATAATTGTAAGAGTGCCTGTGTGTAGCTGGTGTAGAGGAGTCAGGCGCAGGACAGCAGATATGAGTAATACACGTAATTTACTCAAGTATGTCCACAAATATAACACAATAATTCTAGCCCACAATAACGGACCGTATTACAAATAAACAATCACTCACAAACAAACATGGGGGGGTTAAACAAGTAATTGGGGGATTGAAACCAGGGGTGTAAGAAAAAGACAAAACAAATGGAAAATGAAAAGTGGATCGGCGATGGCTAGAAGTGACGTCGACCACCGAACGACGCCCGAACAAGGAGAGGGACCGACTTCGGCGGAAGTCGTGACACACTGGCCTTGTTAGTGGTTAGTGTCCTCCCCTGAAAAAATGAAACCCTTTGCATCTCTGTTTGGCATTCAGCAGATGGATTGGGGGTAAGGCCCTGCTATAGACAAGCATCCTGACCAGGATGTGTTCTTGTTCATCAGGCTGCCCCATGCTACAGAAACAGGAGATGGGCTCCTGCTCTATTTTTTAAATTTTACCTTTATTTAACTAGGCAAGTCAGTTAAGAACAAATTCCTATTTTCAATGACGGCCTAGGAACAGTGGGTTAACTGCCTGTTCAGGGGCAGCACGACAGATTTGTACCTTGTCAGCTCAGGGGTTTGAACTTGCAACCTTTCGGTTACTAGTCCAACGCTCTAACCACTAGGCTACCCTGCCGCACCTATGAGCTGTTCCAAATCACACAAGCCAAGGCTCCTACTGCAAGGTTACTGACTTATAATAAAAGTAAGTGCTTACCCATACAAACATATCCTTTATCATCAACCCATTACTTCAACAGGGTCTTTATGTAAATGTGTCTGTCCTTTATGGTCTCCTTTGTGGACACTATTCTTAACAGTGCAACACTAGGGGCTGTATGGAGACTTGAACACAATATTCCTTTAACAAAAGACTTGCTATTGGTAAGACTGCGAGAGTCCCATTGCTCTTATGGTGTGCTCCTTTTATATGGAGCCTGTGGGACCACATTCAAACTACTGAATGGTCCCTTTTTGCTGCAGTCATTGGTTACGGTGAGCCCTCAGCCTGGTGTGAGTTTCCTAATAAAGAACATGAAACGTTGCACCTGGGATAGGACATTATTTAATTTTGTCATAACAGGATCGTAATAGAACAAAGGCACTTCTCAAAGCCATGATATATAGCTGGCTGGCTAGCTAGCAAAGCCATGATATATAGCTAGCTGGCTAGCTAGCAAAGCCATGATATATAGCTGGCTGGCTAGCTAGCAAAGCCATGATATATAGCTAGCTGGCTAGCTAGCAAAGCCATGATATATAGCTAGCCTTATTTCTGGCATATATTTTTATATATATATATATATATATATATATATATATATATATATATATATATATATATATATATATATATATTTTATATATATTTTTATTTCCATTACAGCATATTGGATGACTCTCATTCATATTCCATTCACCCACTTTAATGTAACATCAATAGGTTTAGGCTACTACATGATACTCTAATTTCCCTGTACCCATTATGAGGTTGCTACAACCTAGCCTATGAATGAAAGTTTACAATGTAGGTGCACACAGGTTGAGATAAAATGTTGAGGTGACAAACAGTGACACATGGACAGACAGTAGTACCACATTCAAAACCGCCTGGTACACTCTTGCCTGCATCTAGCTGATATAGGGTATAATCATTAGTCCAACAGTTGCAAACAAGAGTTTCTATTGAACAAATTCAGATATGTTTATCCCCATTTTATTCCGTTTAAGAAAAGTTTTTCAACAGAATAGCTGAATAGCTTTTTCAACAGCTGAATGAATATACCCCTGATCACGTGTAAACACAGTTAACTTTCATAACAGCCATATTGTATTCCTTCTCTATGTGCTCTCCTCCTTTCACCTTTCTTTTAGTCGCTTGTGGACATCAATGCACAACACATCAGCTGTATCTGACCAGGCGAAGATACCTTACCAAGCCTTTCCACACACACACACACACACACACACACACACACACACACACACACACACACACACACACACACACACACACACACACACACACACACACACACACACACACACACACACACACACACACACACACACACACACACACACACACACACACACACACACACACACACACACACACACACACACACACGTAACCTGTAAAAGCTGGACATTCAGCTAACACACATTTAAAGAACCCACAACATGCATCGATTTAGGAAATACACAGAGGAATAGAACCCACAACATACATCGGTATAGGAAATACACAGAGGAATAGAACCCACAACATACATCAGTATAGGAAATACACAGAGGAATAGAACCCACAACATACATCGGTATAGGAAATACACAGAGGAATAGAACCCACAACATACATCGGTATAGGAAATACACAGAGGAATAGAACCCACAACATACATCGGTATAGGAAATACACAGAGGAATAGAACCCACAACATACATCGGTTTAGGAAATACACAGAGGAATAGAACCCACAACATACATCGGTGTAGGAAATACACAGAGGAATAGAACCCACAACATACATCGGTATAGGAAATACACAGAGGAATAGAACCCACAACATACATCGGTATAGGAAATACACAGAGGAATAGAACCCACAACATACATCGGTTTAGGAAATACACAGAGGAATAGAACCCACAACATACATCGGTGTAGGAAATACACAGAGGAATAGAACCCACAACATACATCGGTATAGGAAATACACAGCATAAGTATAAACTGTGAATATTTTTGGGGAATTGTGTCCAGCATATTGTCTTAACCTTTCATTTGGGTTGTTTGGGCTTCTCTGGGATTATCTCTCATTGCTCTCCCACCAGGCCTGCATGCACATTGAGAGAAACAGCATATTGATAAATATCACGACATTAAAGCATTAAACTGCACTCTCTTTGACCTGGCACCAGCTATAGAAAGCAGGAGAAGAGCAGCCTTCCTCCGGTAGGTACAATACACCGAACCACAGACATGGTCAAACTACCAGTTTCCTAACAGAAAGCACATGTTTCCTTAGGAAAGGACATGTTTCATTAGGAAAGGACCCAACATTAGGCTGCATTGCTCGCTGCACATTTGCTTTTGGTTTGCAGATTGCCCCTCCTAGCCAAGCTATATGAACAAATACTGAGACTGCAGCATCTGCCTTTGAGAGAAAGAGAGAGAGTGAGTGTGTGTGTGTGAGAGAGTGGGGCGGGGGTGCGCAGGGGGGGGTGCGAGAGAGAGAACCCAGGCAGAGACTTGAAGGTTTTAATTTGCAGAATGTTTACAAAATATATATTTGGGAATAGCACTGGGCATGGGCTCAAAGGCAATAACCATTTCCTGGTCCACGTTCCAACGGAACTCTATAATTTTCTGTGTTTACGCAACCGCTGATGTTATCATGTTGGTACGTGACATTGTTTTAGAAGTGGTATCATAGACCAATTAGACATGGCCCTAGACAGTTTGTGCCCTGTTGAGTGTTTGATGTCAACAGTGTTGTACAGGCGTGGAGGGGTTAGGGGGACATTCCTCTGTTGTTCCCAAGAGAAGGACAGTTTGGTTTCAGAAGATGGATGGGGCAGATGGACATGTACATCATTTGGCTGAGAGGGTGAGGACCTGTTATCAAAAGTTTCACAGTGAAGATTGTGTGTTAGGAGGAGACGTGCTAGATAGCAGTAAGGTTGAGTCAATGAGAGGGTCTGGATAGCAGGATGACTGAGTCAATGAGAGGGTCTGGATAGCAGGAAGACTGAGTCAATGAGAGGGTCTGGATAGCAGGAAGACTGAGTCAATGAGAGGGTCTGGATAGCAGGAAGACTGAGTAAATGAGAGGGTCTGGATAGCAGTAAGGTTGAATCAATGAGAGGGTATGGATAGCAGTAAGGTTGAGTCAATGAGAGGGTCTGGATAGCAGTAAGGTTGAGTCAATGAGAGGGTATGGATAGCAGTAAGGTTGAGTCAATGAGAGGGTCTGGATAGCAGGAAGACTGAGTCAATGAGAGTGGCTGGATAGCAGGAAGACTGAGTCAATGAGAGGGTCTGGATAGCAGGAAGACTGAGTCAATGAGAGGGTCTGGATAGCAGGAAGACTGAGTCAATGAAAATGTCCTTTTGATTTTCCGTGAGCAGCTGAATGTCTCTATTTATATAGAACAGGTGGGTCTAATCCTGAATGCTGAAAAGCGCATTCCAGCCGGTGTCAATTTCACAAGTTACCACAGGAAAAATCTATGACATTAAAATGCCTATTTACTCTGTTCCATCTGACTACACAATCCACTGTCTCATCAGCCCAGGCAGGGAAGTTATCCACTATAAAAAGCATCCAGACATTTTCTCACATTTCGGCTGACATTATTTATGTACCTTGTTGGACCGCGGTAGTGGTCTCATCTCAAGGTCTCAGTGTTTGCCCCATTGAGGACATACACACGTTTCAGTGTTCTTTCACAGATAATTCCATCAAGGCATTGTGAACTATTTGTGACAGAGCATACATGTCCATGAATGTGTGGTGGTCAGAGAGACCAATGACTGCCAGTAAGTGAGAGTTTAAAGGGTTATGTTCAGTAGTACACCATAGCCAAATGTAAGAAAGCATGGTTCTTTCTCTTTCTCTTTCTCTGAAAGTTTGTTATTGGACAAATCCAGATAGTCCCTCCCTGCTTGTCTGTTTTCCTCGATTACATTTCTAATGAACATGACCGTGGATATGGGAAGGGTCTGCATGTCAGGATCCAGACGTTGGATCTAATACTTCTCCGTGTTGACAGATAGGGTCTTTGGAGGTGCAGAGGACAATCCAGTGGGCTTGTGGTGTAAAGCTGTCATCACGCCTGTTGGTCACGTTCCTGTGATTTCTTTAATGGTTTAGGATCGTACCAATGACCTCCTCTCAACATGTGAGCAGAAGTCATGTTAAGTGGTCCAGGTAGATTGAAAGACTGCATTGAAAGGGGAAGTGCCCTTGATAGTCATTTGTATTTCATTTTTTACATAGTAGGCTACAAATGTGGATATCTTTATACTCACCTCTCCTCACTTGTGACATACATATAATAACAAAGGACAGTTTAATTTGAGTATGAAAATATACTTATTGAAATTGTTTCATCATGTGTTTCTCACATGACAATCTCAAACATTTGATCCTCCCATTTTCAACAAAAATAAAATAATATTGTAGCGAAATTGGGGGGTAGCCCCCACCAAGACTTGAATCCCAGTCAAGCTACGTTCAAGCCAACACCTTAACCGTTACACCAAGAGGTCTGAACGTCTTGATGTGGTTGCTAGGTGACTTGAGGTTGCTACAATATCATCACAGAACACAGAAAACATGTACAAAATGTACAAAATAATAAAATATACATTCTTGACTGGTTTGCATTCTGATGTCAGAAGAAACAATAGTATTTTATTGTGTAGGAAATAATAATTCCGCATCAGACCTGATTGAAACAGAAATAATTTATATTTATAACATGAAAATGAATCATTGTGGTACAGCATAGCCAGTGCACATATATCTCTCCTGGATATGATTGGAGGAAGTTATATTTTCATGCCAAGACATCAGCATGCAGGTGGTATTGGGTGTGGTAATATAGTCCTTCCAAATCCCTTGCCTCTGCAGACCTCATTACTTCTCCAAAACATGCATCACCAAAGCTAAAGAAATGAATCTCAAAACATTGAATGACATTTACCCGTGTAATGCTTTCTCAAGACGGAGATTTAACTTTGACATTAACCGTTGTGTGTTTTGTCACTCATATATTGAAATGGCAGAACATGTTTTTCTTTCACGTCAGCCTATTCAAACCTTTTGGGGTGTATTTCAGTACTGGATGACATATAATGGTCTATTCATACCCACTTTAACATGTAATAATATCAGGTTTGGTTTTCTAATGGAGGACAGGAAAGCTGAATGGATGTATACTCAAAAAACAAAAATATAAACGTAACATGTAAAGTGCTGGTCCCATGTTTCATGAGCTGAAATAAAAGATCCCAGAAGTGTTCCAATAAGCACAAAAATACATTTTCCCAAATTTTGTGCACAAATTTGTTTACATCCCTGTTAGTGAGTATTTCTTCTTTGCCAATATAATCCATCCACCTGACAGGTGTGACATATCTAGAAGCTGATTAAACATCATGATCATTACACAGGTTCACCTTGTGCTGGGGACAATAAAAGGCCACTCTAAAATGTGCCGTTTTGTTACACAACACAATGCCAGATGTCTCAAGTTTTGAGGGAGCTTGCAATTTGCATGCTGACAGCAGGAATGTCCACCAGAGCTGTTGCCAGATATTTTAATGTTCATTTCTCTACCATAAGCCGCCTCCACAGTTGTTTTAGAGAATTTGGCAGTAAGTACAACATTGACTCAAAACCGCAGACAACGTGTAACCACACCAGCCCAGGACCTCCACATCCAACTTCTTCACCAACTGAGGAGTATTTCTGTCTGTAATAAAGCCCTTTTATGGGGAAAATTTAATTCTGATTGGCTGGGCCTGGCTCCCCAGTGGTTGGACATGGCTCCCAAGTGGGTGGGCTTGTGCCCTCCCAGGCCCACCCATGGCTGCACCCCTGCCTAGTCACGTGAAATCCATATATTAGGGCCTAATTTATTTATTTCAGTCAATTCAATTGACTGATTTCCTTAAATGAAATGTAACTCAGTAAAATCGTTGAAATTGTTGCATTCATATTTTTTTTCAGTATTTGTAATTTACCTTTATTTAACTAGGCAAGTCAGTTAAGAACAATTTTTTAAATTTTCATTGATGGCCATGAACAGTGGGTTAACTGCCTTGTTCAGGGGTAGAATAACAGATTTCTACCTTGTCAGCTCAGGGCTTTGATCTCGCAACATTTCAGTTATTAGTCCAATGCTCTAACCTTTAGTCTACCTGCCGCCCCAAGCTGAAAAAACTTGATCATCAGAGCAAAATATTTAATTTACAAATAAAAAAAAATGACCTCCCCTTGTTAAGTTATAAAAACAAGCCATTGATATTTATACAAATCTCTGTAATTTGATTCCTAATTCCTGGATGTTTGTTTTATTTTTATTTGATTTAAGTTTGCTCAGTGTGTTTATTGAAAGAAATTGTCTTTCTATATGTGAATTATTCCCGTTAGATTTGTGAAAATGTCAACAACAAAATAAATCATTAAAAGTCGCTAAATTTTGACAGAATTCCGAATGCGCAGATTTGACATCAGCAAATATAGTTGTGATTCACAGAAGATGATTCCCCACTCTCAAGTTTCATAAATTAGTTGCATACATTCTCAAATTGAGTTGCATGCTTGCAAATCTTACTGAATTCATTCACGTAATCAGATAAAAATATTTACTACGTATCCCGCCCCAAAAATCTGAATGAGTAACTACATTTTTCCTTATGCGCATGTATTATTGTATTATTTTACCTCACTAATTCTGCAAATGAAGTGCAATTATGCAATTAAAGACACACAATTGGATTCAGATTCTTTGTACCCTTTTGTCACAATCAGAACACCGCCAATTCATGTGGACATTGCCAAGACAGGTTCTGATTGACTGGATTATGTCATCATCACAAGCCTGCCACATTCAAGATGCAGGGGGCAGGGTCCCAACTATAGACTTAGTGAGACAACACATCTTTGTATCGTCCAATTCTGGAGTCTGTGAGGGCATGGGCAGCGCCATTGAGGCCATCTCCATTTTTAAGTAGTCCAAGTTCTTATTCTGCTTATATGAGTTGGTAAACAAACTGAAAGGGTGCATACTGCCACCTAGAGTGTGTTGTTTGAACAAGTATAAAGGCAAGGCCTTTATGGAACGTTTGCTCACTAGTTAATTAGTTTGCTGATCCTTCCTGATGACCTGGATGGAATTGTGTGATCCTTCCTGATGACCTGGATGGAATTGTGTGATCCTTCCTTAACCCATAGGAAGTCGCACCCAGTTGACTACTTTAAAATGGTGGAAGTCCTCAAAGCAAATCTACATGCAAAAACAGGCTATTTCCAAGTAGTGATATATATGTATCTCTAAGGTCCTAACAGTCGTCTTAGGCTATGATGTCTGAGGAATGTCTTGGTAATTAAAGACATGCTACAGCCGTATTTGGTTGACAAACTAGTTTTCCTCCATGTAGTGAATGGCTTCTCTGTTTCTGCCTGGTCATTTCACTTTTTTTAGTTTACCTTTATTTTACTAGGCGAGTCAGTTAAGAACAAATTCTTATTTTCAATGACGGCCTAGGAACAGTGGGTTAACTGCCCTGCCGTCCCAGTCATGGGCTGCGACTGTTTAAAGTGTCTCCTGTGCTTGGGCTGAGGAATGGGGATGTGATTGCATTCATTCGTTTCCTGCTGTCTCCACAGACAGACCATGCCAGAGGATTCTAACATATGACTCATCACAACAAAATATTGTTTCGGGAATGTTGTAATTTTCTGAATAATGTCTTGGGAATATAGTTTTTTTTAAACATGTTTTTGTTTGTTTAAACATCGCCTTACAGCAATAGTCAAAAGAGGCAGGTCACGGTGCATCTGGATGTCAAAAACTCTATTTCTCATGTGTTGCAACTGTGCACATATAAATGAATGTACTCAACAAACGTATCAATTACTTTAATATTTTCAAATTGGAGTAACCCTGCCATCCCCTGCTGCATCCCCTGCTGCATCCCCTGCCATCCCCTGCCCCTTTCCTCCCAGCAGACTCAGTCCTCCCCTCCTGCTCTTTGGCTGAGTGACTCATTGCGAACTTACAGAACAGGGCTGTGGGCAGCTGAGTGAAAATTTAGGAAAACGAAACTTCCGGAGGACCTACGATCCTTCCACTCCCTCCCCTCAACCTCCTTTTCCTCTGTATCCGCTGCTAAAACCACTTTCTATCACTCTACATGTCAAGCTTCTGCCTCTAACCCTAGGAAACTATTTTCCACTGTCTCCTCTCTCCAATTTGAAAGAAGGTTGACAACATCCACTCCTCATTCATTCAACCTACTGAGTCCACTGGTCCCAGTCACACAGAACTACCCTACTGAGTCCACTGGTCCCAGTCACACAGAACTACCCTACTGAGTCCACTGGTCCCACTCACACAGAACTACCCTACTGAGTCCACTGGTCCCAGTCACACAGAACTACCCTACTGAGTCCACTGGTCCCAGTCACACAGAACTACCCTACTGAGTCCACTGGTCCCAGTCACACAGAACTACCCTACTGAGTCCACTGGTCCCACTTACACAGAACTACCCTACTGAGTCCACTGGTCCCAGTCACACAGAACTACCCTACTGAGTCCACTGGTCCCACTCACACAGAACTACCCTACTGAGTCCACTGGTCCCAGTCACACAGAACTACCCTACTGAGTCCACTGGTCCCAGTCACACAGAACTACCCTACTGAGTCCACTGGTCCCAGTCACACAGAACTACCCTACTGAGTCCACTGGTCCCAGTCACACAGAACTACCCTACTGAGTCCACTGGTCCCAGTCACACAGAACTACCCTACTGAGTCCACTGGTCCCAGCCACACAGAACTACACTACTGAGTCCACTGGTCCCACTCACACAGAACTACCTTACTGAGTCCACTGGTCCCAGTCACACAGAACTACCCTACTGAGTCCACTGGTCCCAGTCACACAGAACTACCCTACTGAGTCCACTGGTCCCAGTCACACAGAACTACCCTACTGAGTCCACTGGTCCCAGTCACACAGAACTACCCTACTGAGTCCACTGGTCCCACTCACACAGAACTACCCTACTGAGTCCACTGGTCCCAGTCACACAGAACTACCCTACTGAGTCCACTGGTCCCAGTCACACAGAACTACCCTACTGAGTCCACTGGTCCCAGTCACACAGAACTACCCTACTGAGTCCACTGGTCCCAGTCACACAGAACTACCTTACTGAGTCCACTGGTCCCACTCACACAGAACTACCCTACTGAGTCCACTGGTCCCAGTCACACAGAACTACCCTACTGAGTCCACTGGTCCCAGTCACACAGAACTACCCTACTGAGTCCACTGGTCCCAGCCACACAGAACTACCCTACTGAGTCCACTGGTCCCAGTCACACAGAACTACCCTACTGAGTCCACTGGTCCCACTCACACAGAACTACCCTACTGAGTCCACTGGTCCCAGTCACACAGAACTACCCTACTGAGTCCACTGGTCCCAGTCACACAGAACTACCCTACTGAGTCCACTGGTCCCAGTCACACAGAACTACCCTACTGAGTCCACTGGTCCCACTCACACAGAACTACCCTACTGAGTCCACTGGTCCCAGTCACACAGAACTACCCTACTGAGTCCACTGGTCCCACTCACACAGAACTACCCTACTGAGTCCACTGGTCCCAGTCACACAGAACTACCCTACTGAGTCCACTGGTCCCACTCACACAGAACTACCCTACTGAGTCCACTGGTCCCACTCACACAGAACTACCCTACTGAGTCCACTGGTCCCAGTCACACAGAACTACCCTACTGAGTCCACTGGTCCCACTCACACAGAACTCCCCTACTGAGTCCACTGGTCCCAGTCACACAGAACTACCCTACTGAGTCCACTGGTCCCAGTCACACAGAACTACCCTACTGAGTCCACTGGTCCCAGTCACACAGAACTACCCTACTGAGTCCACTGGTCCCAGTCACACAGAACTACCCTACTGAGTCCACTGGTCCCACTCACACAGAACTACCCTACTGAGTCCACTGGTCCCAGTCACACAGAACTACCCTACTGAGTCCACTGGTCCCAGTCACATATAATCACCCTACTGAGTCCACTGGTCCCACTCACACAGAACTACCCTTGACCTTTTTCTCCCCTCTCTCACCAGATGAAATCCTGCGACTAGTGAGGTCCGGCATCCCGACAACCTGCCCGCTCTACCCCATCCCCTCCTCCCTTCTCCAGACAATCTCTGGAGACCTTCTCCCATTCCTCATCAACTCATCCCTGACCACTGACTGCGTCCCAACTGACTTCAAAATGGTCAGAGTTGCTCCCCTCCTCAAGAAAACAACACTCGATCAACACTTCTGACGTCAAAAGGCAGACCGGTATCCCTTTCTTTCCTTTCCAAATCACTTGAGCATGCTGTCTCTAACCAACTCTGTCGCTATCTCTCACAGAATGATCTTCTTGACCCTAACCAGTCAGGCTTAAATACAAATCACTTAACCAAGACTGCTCTCCTGTGTCACAGAGGCTCTCCTCACTGCCAAAGCTGACTCTCTCTCTCTCTTCTGTTCTCATCCTCCTAGATGTATCCACTTCACCCTATAGGGAGGGGCTGGGCAGCCCTGCAAATCTTGGATTGAATTTGACCTTGCAGGCCGTTCCAACCGGATTCACCCAGGACTCGGTTCTAGGCCCTCTTCTCTCTATACAGTGTATTCTCAAAGTATTTAGACTTTTTCCACATTTTGTTACGTTACAGCCTTATTCTAAAATTTATTTTTGTTTTAAACCCCCTAATCGATCTACACACAATACCCCATAATTACAAATCGAAAACAGGTTTTTGTAAATGTAAAAAAAAAAATAATATTCAGACCCTTTTTTTATGAGACTTGAAATTGAACTCAGGTGCATCCTGTTTCCATTGATCATCCTTGAGATATTTCCACAACTTGATTGGAGTCCATCTGTGGTAAATTCAATTGATTGGACATGTTTTGAAAGGCACACACCTGTCTATATAAGGTCCCACAGTTGACAGTGCATTTCAGACCAAAAACCAAGCCACGAGGTCGAAGGAATTGTCCAAAGAGCTCAGAGACAGGATTGTGTCGAGGCACAGATCTGGGGAAGGCTACCAAAATCATTCTGCAGCATTGAAGGTCCCCAAGAAGACAGTGGCCTCCATCATTCTTAAATGAAAGAAGTTTGGAACTTCCAAGACTTTTCATAGAGCTGCCCGCCCGGCCAAACTGCGCAATCGGGGGAGAAGGGCCTTGGTCAGGGAGGTGACCAAGAACCCGATGGTCACTATGTCAGAGCTCCAGAGTTCCTCTGTGGAGATGGGAGAACCCTCCAGAAGGACAACCATCTCTGCAGCACTCAACCAATCAGGCCTTTATGGTAACGTAATAAAATTTGGAAAAAGTCAAGGGGTCTGAATACTTTCTGAATGCACTGTACATATCCTCACATAGTATCTCCTATCACTGCTATGCGGATGACACAAAACTAATTTCTCCTTCCCCTCCTGACACCTAGGTGGCGACATGCATCTCAGTGTGCCTGACAGATCTCAGCTTGGATGTTGGCTCACTGCCTCAAGCTCAACCTCGACAAGGCGGAGCTGCTCTTCCTCCCGGGGAAGGCCGTCCCGCTCCAAGACCTATGTATAACGGTTGACAACTCCAAGATTTCCCCCTCCCAGAGTGCAAAGAACCTTGGCGTGACCCTGGACAACACCCTGTGGTTCTCTGCAAACATAAAAGCAGTGGCTCACTCCTGCAGATTCATGCTGTACAATATTGTAACGTACGACCCTACTTCACATGCACTTGTTATCTCCTGTATGGACTAGTGCAACTCGCTGTTGGCTGGGCTCCTCGCTTGTGCCATCAAACCCCTGCAACTAATCCAGAACACCACAGCCACCTGGTGTTCAACTTTCTCAAGTTCTCCCATCTCACCCCGTTCCTCCGCAAACTCCACTGGCTTCCAGTTGAAGCTTGCGTCCAATTCAAGCTTGCGTCCAATTCCCTAAGTTCAGGCTATGCTCAAACCCTACACCTCAACCCTTTCTGCCAACTCTGGTCTCTTGGCCCTCTTGACACTTTATCTCTACTTTAAGCAGTGTTTTGCCATCAGCGTCATGTCATTGTGATGTTCTACCTGCTACACAGAGCTTGTGTATTCTATTCTCCCCTACGGTACCATATCCATCCGTTATGCATCAGTACAATAGCTTTGGTCCATTTTTTTGCAAGTGCTCTTAAATTGTTGCTCATGGTTGTGCAAAATGATCCTCTAATTTCACATTTTACTTTTGTTTACATTGTGAACATAGTCAAGCTAGCTTGAGTTTCTGCTAGCTAGTAGCTTCTCAGTAAAATAACCAGTGGTGTCTAGTGGAGGCCATATGCAACCCAAATTAACTTTATTTCTCATTGTTTAAATTCAGATAGAATGAACACGCGTGTCAGCCGTCAAATGTAACCTTGCCGATTCTTGAGCCTGGACGCTGCATTGGATGTGACGCAACATAGGCAGTATAGCAGCTTTCATTGATTTCAAGGGAAGCATTCCCTTTTTAACATCTGTCTGACGCCAACGCCGGTCACCCGATGATTGAATTGTAGCGGGACTGTTAGACTTGCAATTGACCCCCCACTAGCAATGACTTTGCACTTAACTTCTTTATTGAGGACATGACATTACTATGACATGTGGTTGTCCCACTTCACTATCTTAAGATGAATGCACTAACTGTAAGTCACTCTAGATAAGAGTGTCTGGTAAATGGCAGACATGTGAACAACACAATGTATTTTCTTCCTCCTTCACTTTAATCATTGCGTGTCATGTTGAGAAAATGGCGATTTCAATCATAACTTCACCCGTTTTGAGTTGAAACTCCAGCTATAGGTCTGTGCTGCTCTGAACCAAACTGACATCTTACTTCTACATGTAGCCCAGGCATGATTAACAGAACAATGGCCCTTTCAGACCTCCCTCTGTTTTGACTGGAATTCCTCCTCCAACGCACGGCACTGCAATTAGGTCGACCTCTGGGCTGCCGGGGTCAACATCTGGGTCTCTCTTTCCAAGGACTGGCACCTGGTCTGTCTGTCTGGGCGAGCTGAAGTGATTGTTTAAATGGAACTCCTGTGTATCACATTCCATAAATCATCAAACAATCCTTGATAACTAGGCAGCCCCACGCACATGTGCACACACACACACACACACACACACACACACACACACACACACACACACACACACACACACACACACACACACACACACACACACACACACACACACACACACACTGATTTGAGCGGCATTGTCAGCACAGCTTGTCACAGTATGGCAGGGTTATAGCTGGTGTGTTTGATGGGATGAAGAAGGAGATGACTAGGATGGTGGTGCTGGTGATGATGATGATGACGATCATGTCGACTACAGATTATGATTATGTGGAATGGAATCAACAGTGAAAGCTATTGATATTGTTACATTGGAACGTTACAGTACGTTCTGTAACTATGTCAACAGGGCTAAAGGCAGCTATACAAACAAAAAATATTACTGGGTGACTGTTTTGTGTCGACCAACTTTAACTGGAGCTTCAGCAAACTGGTCCAGGTGGTGTGAAACATGGAGAGAGAGAGACGGGGCCTGTCGATTAGCCCTGGTCAAAAGTAGTGCGCTACATAGGAAGTAGGGTGCTATTTGGGACAGAGACAGGGTGGCTGATGGTTCTCATGTCACTCTCTGACCCATTTCTTTATTGTGGGGAGAAGTGTGTCTCTAATTAGCACTGACCTCGAATCAGAAGGAAATTAATTTCATAAATCATGTCCTAATTTTGAAACCCTCACATTAAAAACGCTGTCCTCTTTACACATGCATCTGGTTTAGGAACAGGAGATTTCAAGAAGCTTATTGGAGGTTTAAAAAATATATATACATTGCTACATGTTTAAAAAATATATATTTACTATTTTATCCTGCCACCAACCCCCCCTTCGGATGACAACATTGTTTTTTTCTATCAAGTTAAAATAGAGTTTAATTTTCAATACTTACACACTGTATGAGTTTGAAGGTGTATGTATTTGAAATAGTCATGATGAAATAAATATAGGTTACATATTCAGGCACCATACTGCCATCGTACAATCACCTCAGCCTGACCAAGACAAGCATGCAAATAACTGTGTGTGTGTGTGCGCATATGTGTGTCTCACTTCTCCAACGGTAATATATCAGGTTAAATATACAGTAATGTCCAAATGGATGAAGATAAAAAGGTACCCAGTGAGTGACAACATCCTTGAATAGCAGGAAGCTGTGTCACACAAGGAGAGGCAGTGGTTACCAACTGAACTGCCGGGATGAATGAATCGTTACTTGGGAAACTAACTTACTGCGGAAGAGAAGGCATCTAAATGAACCAAGATGTTGAACTTTTGTCAACAAGTGCTGTCCAAAGGGTTGGTACCGACAAAGGCTTCCTTGGCCACACAGACTTTGTCACATGCACATGAGTGCACACACAAGTGGACACACACACACACACACACACACACACACACACACACACACACACACACACACACACACACACACACACACACACACACACACACACACACACACACACACACACACACACACACACACACATGCACACACACACTTTTATTCCATTCCAGAACCTGTCATCACATACGCACAGTAATGCATCTTCATGACCTGCTGGCTGACATTATTTAGATGCACTTTAAGTACACTCTTAGAAAAAAGGGTTCCAAAAGGGTTCTTCGGGCTATCCCCATAGGAGACCCCTTTTGGATATCAAGTTAGAACCCTTTTGGGTATCAGAAAGAACCCTCTGTGGAGGGTACCAGCAATTATTCTACAAAGTGGTTATCCTATGGGGACAGCGGAATAACCCTTTAAGGTTCTAGATAGCACCTTTTATTCTAAGAGTATGTAGGCTTTTTGTATGCACAGTGTGGGACCATTGTACAGTGTAGCGCTATTGCAAGTGTGCTGTTCTGGTGCTAATGAAAGAGGCGAGCATAAGATAATTTCCTCTGAGCACAATCAATGCATTGTGCTTAACTGACACAAGCATACTCTTTGGATTAGAGGCAGAACGAGAGCAGATTGGAAACAGCTCTACTTCTGTCATACACAACGGCCTTCTATAGGAAAACCAGGGATGTGTGGGCCTACACATGCTTTATAGACGAAATGGTCCCCTACGTTTCTATTGAATTTGCTGTGTGACTGTTTTTTTTGTAGCATTTGTATAGAGTGTTCCCAATATTCTATGCATACTTCCTTTAATGTCACATCAACATTTAAAATGTTATAAAAAATTACATAAAACATTTACAATTATTGTACATAACATGTCTGTCTGTCTGTCTGTCTGTCTGTCTGTCTGTCTGTCTGTCTGTCTGTCTGTCTGTCTGTCTGTCTGTCTGTCTGTCTGTCTGTCTGTGTGTGTGTGTGTGTGTGTGTGTGTGTGTGTGTGTGTGTGTGTGTGTGCGCTTTTGTCGTGTCTGGATGGACAGGTCAGTCATTGTGCTGTTCCACTGAGTTCAGGGTGTAATACAACGCTGTATTTCCCTGGGCAATCAGCTGGAAACACCTCCTATCCCTATCATCACAATCATCTGGTTCACTGGTGCCATCACTGTTAAGTAAACACACTGCCATTTGACAATGAACAGAGAGGAAGGAGAAATATCGGACAGGTTGTGACTACTATGCAAAAATGTAAAATGATTCCTACAGAGACAAATACATTATTTCAACATAATTAGGTCTGCCTGTAAAAATAGTAAGAAGCAACACAACATTTAAAAAAAAGTATGAAGCACAATGAAAGTCAATCCCTGAATATGTTATTTTGTCAGTTGCGGAACTGATTATAGACATATTGTCAATTCTACAGAATGTCTGAATATCTTAACCTCTCCTGCGCTCCGGTTTGAGGGTGCCGATGACACATAAGAGGGTTTGACAGTGTATTTTCCCCCACTTGACAAAGTATGCCTTTGAGAACCTGCGATGCTAAATAAGGTCGCCAAAAAATCTCAGTTTGGGGTACATGGAGCGAGAGAACGAGGTAACAGAAAAAGAACGGAGAGACCACGGGAAGCACACCTTTGCGCGCATGTAGCAAGAAGTTCAGCAACGTTACATGGTATTTAATTATCTCTCTCATACACGTACATTTGAAGCCCTGCTGGATCTGACCGCTGTTTCCTTTGCAAGAGATTTTGGACACAATGATTCAAGAGTGAAGGTATACTTTCATGAAAGTAAGTCAATGACTGATTCCAGAAACTGCCTCTTGTAAACGACTGTAAGCTTCAATTAAAAACCAGAGTTGGTTCGGAGAATTGACTATAAATGGTACATTTAAATTATTATAAGGGGGAACTTAGCATCTGACTCTATGGTTTATGTCAAGTTGTGCAAAGGGGAAGTTTCAGTAATTGGATTTGAGGTATTTGAGTGACCTGGAATAAACTTTAGTCACCTTGAGATGTAGATGATGGTGGGTGGGTGCCTTTTATGACCTGAGGGAGGATGAAGTGTCATGTACATATTTTGATACTATATAAGTGGCTGAGGTATGTGTACTGGGGAGGAAAATGTTAAACTACTGAACAAAAATGATCATTACATTATTACAGCATTGTAAAAAATAATTGTTATTATTATAGACACAACAGAGAGTTATCAGCCCTCCAAAAGAGTGATGATTACCTTAATACATTTTTTAAACCTTTATTTAACTCTGCAAGTCAGTTAAGAACAAATTCTTATTAACATTGATGGCCTACACCGGCCAAACCCGGACGACGCTGGGCCAAATGTGTGCCACCCTATGGGACTCCCAATCAGAGCCGGATGTGATACAGCCTGGATGACTTGGGAGGAGAAGAAAATGACATATTATTTGATCCTTTTCATACCAGATCCACTTGTGTCTTATTACATTATCTTGCTTTTACTTGAATGTAAACGTTCCATCAGAACAGTATGCTGTATCAATACTTCCTGTAGAATAGACTGTTGGTGTATTAACATGTCTTCTGTTCTTTTTCCCCCCAATACACTGACTCACCTTGCTTTAATACACTGACTCGCCTTGCTTTAATACACTGACTCACCTTGCTTTAATACACTGACTCGCCTTGCTTTAATACACTGACTCGCCTTGCTTTAATACACTGACTCGCCTTGCTTTAATACACTGACTCGCCTTGCTTTAATTCACTGACTCGCCTTGCTTTAATACACTGACTCGCCTTGCTTTAATACACTGACTCGCCTTGCTTTAATACACTGACTCGCCTTGCTTTAATACACTGACTCGCCTTGCTTTAATACACTGACTCGCCTTGCTTTAATACACTGACTCACCTTGCTTTAATACACTGACTCGCCTTGCTTTAATACACTGACTCACCTTGCTTTAATACACTGACTCGCCTTGCTTTAATACACTGACTCGCCTTGCTTTAATACACTGACTCGCCTTGCTTTAATACACTGACTCGCCTTGCTTTAATACACTGACTCGCCTTGCTTTAATACACTGACTCGCCTTGCTTTAATACACTGACTCGCCTTGCTTTAATACACTGACTCGCCTTGCTTTAATACACTGACTCGCCTTGCTTTAATACACTGCCTTGCTTTAATACACTGACTCGCCTTGCTTTAATACACTGACTCGCCTTGCTTTAATACACTGACTCGCCTTGCTTTAATACACTGACTCGCCTTGCTTTAATACTCGCCTTGCTTTAATACTGACTCGCCTTGCTTTAATACACTGACTCGCCTTGCTTTAATACACTGACTCGCCTTGCTTTAATACACTGACTCGCCTTGCTTTAATACACTGACTCGCCTTGCTTTAATACACTGACTCGCCTTGCTTTAATACACTGACTCGCCTTGCTTTAATACACTGACTCGCCTTGCTTTAATACACTGACTCGCCTTGCTTTAATACACTGACTCGCCTTGCTTTAATCCACTGACTCGCCTTGCTTTAATACACTGACTCGCCTTGCTTTAATACACTGACTCGCCTTGCTTTAATACACTGACTCGCCTTGCTTTAATACACTGACTCGCATTGCTTTAATACACTGACTCGCCTTGCTTTAATACACTGACTCGCCTTGCTTTAATACACTGACTCGCCTTGCTTTAATACACTGACTCGCCTTGCTTTAATACACTGACTCGCCTTGCTTTAATACACTGACTCGCCTTGCTTTAATACACTGACTCGCCTTGCTTTAATCCACTGACTCGCCTTGCTTTAATACACTGACTCGCCTTGCTTTAATACACTGACTCCCTTGCTTTAATACACTGACTCGCCTTGCTTTAATACACTGACTCACCTTGCTTTAATACACTGACTCACCTTGCTTTAATACACTGACTCACCTTGCTTTAATACACTGACTCGCCTTGCTTTAATACACTGACTCGCCTTGCTTTAATACACTGACTCGCCTTGCTTTAATACACTGACTCGCCTTGCTTTAATACACTGACTCGCCTTGCTTTAATACACTGACTCGCCTTGCTTTAATACACTGACTCACCTTGCTTTAATACACTGACTCGCCTTGCTTTAATACACTGACTCGCCTTGCTTTAATACACTGACTCACCTTGCTGTTTTCTGAATAAATTATACAATGCCTAGAATGAATCTAAATAGCCTGTTACTATAAGTAACTTAACCTTACATCTTGTGCATTCAAGAGTAGCATATGCAGTCATTTCAATTACATAGGTTGTCTTTAATGTTATCTTCAAAATCGCAAGAAAGCATCATTAAGAAGGAATCGATGTTAGCATACAGAACCCCATAGCAATGACAGCAAATAGTGTCCATCAGCAGTAAAATGCTCTAACGGTCCGACTCCCTTCAGAAAGACTTCCTATAAAGAGAGGTTTGTTTCCCAGACAGATTCCTCTCTGTTAGGACTAGGTCAAAAGCTGTAGGCCGGGATTATGACAACGCCCCCCACTCTTTCCTTTTATCACGACTGTGAATGTTTGGTTGGCCGCCCTTGCAAGGCACCACCATGTCTTCTGCCTTATCACTACACCGCCACCAGCATCCAAGGCATGTGGGCGAGAGACCAAGACTTCTGAAGGACTTTAGTTTAACTCTGTCCACACTCCCAACTGGTGCTTATATTAGACTACATTGCCTTTGGAGTCTTTCTGAAACTAGGCCATTGAAAGGCAGACATTGGGCTTGTAACATTGTGGGGACTATCAAAAATATATATGGATGTTAAATACCATTCAATTTGATGGTTCTGACGTGGAATGAGTAGTTTAGCTTTGAGACTGACCCTTTGGAAGGATCGTATCACATTCAACGGCTACTTTTTGTGGTACTTGAAATTATGAATAAACACTTGTTTTCTAAAAAAAGCTCTTGACTTCCTCTGGGCCTGAAAAAATTGAGGTTCTTTTATCAAATAGAGGGGTGGTCTGTTTTCATTGCTAGCCCAGCTTGCCCAGCTGTTGTCATTGCTAGCCCAGCTTTCCCAGCTGTTGTCATTGCTAGCCCAGCTGTTGTCATTGCTAGCCCAGCTGTTTTCATTGCTAGCCCAGCTGTTGTCATTGCTAGCCCAGCTGTTTTCATTGCTAGCCCAGCTAGCCCAGCTGTTGTCATTGCAAACCCAGCTGTTTTCATTACTAGCCCAGCTGTTTTCATTGCTAGCCCAGCTAGCCCAGCTGTTGTCATTGCTAGCCCAGCTAGCCCAGCTGTTGTCATTGCTAGCCCAGCTGTTGTCATTGCTAGCCCAGCTGTTTTCATTGCTAGCCCAGCTAGCCCATCTGTTGTCTTTGCTAGCCCAGCTGTTTTCATTACTAGCCCAGCTGTTTTCATTGCTAGCCCAGCTAGCCCAGCTGTTGTCATTGCTAGCCCAGCTAGCCCAGCTGTTGTCATTGCTAGCCCAGCTGTTTTCATTGCTAGCCCAGCTAGCCCAGCTGTTTTCCCTTGCTGGCTCACGCTTGTCCAGCCCACATCATTAAGGCTGCCAAGACAATTATTTCAGTGTGAAGGGAAACCATCAGCACGGCTCTAGTGATGAACGTGGGCGAAGTCAGGCAGTGAAACTGACCAAAAACCAGTGTTTCCCCCTAAAACCACGACTCCCTACCCCAGGAGTCCTCTGATGACATAATTTTCTGTGGTCAGGCTGTGGTCAGGTTGTGGGGGACACTGGGAAGGGATGGAGGGTGGGTGTTTGAGGCTGTGGTCTGGTTGTGGGGGACACTGGGAAGGGATGGAGGGTGGGTGTTTGAGGCTGTGGTCAGGTTGTGGTTGTGGGGGACACTGGGGCGAGATGGAGGGTGGGTGTTTGAGGCTGTGGTCAGGTTGTGGTTGTGGGGGACACTGGGAAGGGATGGAGGGTGGGTGTTTGAGGCTGTGGTCAGGTAGTGGGGGACACTGGGAAGGGATGGAGGGTGGGTGTTTGAGGCTGTGGTCAGGTTGTGGTTGTGGGGGACACTGGGGCGAGATGGAGGGTGGGTGTTTGAGGCTGTGGTCAGGTTGTGGTTGTGGGGGACACTGGGGCGAGATGGAGGGTGGGTGTTTGAGGCTGTGGTCAGGTTGTGGGGGACACTGGGAAGGGATGGAGGGTGGGTGTTTGAGGCTGTGGTCAGGTTGTGGGGGACACTGGGAAGGGATGGAGGGTGGGTGTTTGAGGCTGTGGTTAGGTTGTGGGGGACACTGGGAAGGGATGGAGGGTGGGTGTTTGAGGCTGTGGTCAGGTTGTGGGGGACACTGGGAAGGGATGGAGGGTGGGTGTTTGAGGCTGTGGTCAGGTTGTGGGGGACACTGGGAAGGGATGGAGGGTGGGTGTTTGAGGCTGTGGTCAGGTTGTGGGGGACACTGGGAAGGGATGGAGGGTGGGTGTTTGAGGCTGTGGTCAGGTTGTGGGGGACACTGGGAAGGGATGGAGGTGGGTGTTTGAGGCTGTGGTCAGGTTGTGGGGGACACTGGGAAGGGATGGAGGGTGGGTGTTTGAGGCTGTGGTCAGGTTGTGGGGGACACTGGGAAGGGATGGAGGGTGGGTGTTTGAGGCTGTGGTCAGGTTGTGGGGGACACTGGGAAGGGATGGAGGGTGGGTGTTTGAGGCTGTGGTCAGGTTGTGGGGGACACTGGGAAGGGATGGAGGGTGGGTGTTTGAGGCTGTGGTCAGGTTGTGGGGGACACTGGGAAGGGATGGAGGGTGGGTGTTTGAGGCTGTGGTCAGGTTGTGGGGGACACTGGGAAGGGATGGAGGGTGGGTGTTTGAGGCTGTGGTCAGGTTGTGGGGGACACTGGGAAGGGATGGAGGGTGGGTGTTTGAGGCTGTGGTCAGGTTGTGGGGGACACTGGGAAGGGATGGAGGGTGGGTGTTTGAGGCTGTGGTCAGGTTGTGGGGGACACTGGGAAGGGATGGAGGGTGGGTGTATGAGGCTGTGGTCAGGTTGTGGGGGACACTGGGAAGGGATGGAGGGTGGGTGTATGAGGCTGTGGTCAGGTTGTGGGGACACTGGGAAGGGATGGAGGGTGGGTGTTTGAGGCTGTGGTCAGGTTGTGGGGGACACTGGGAAGGGATGGAGGGTGGGTGTTTGAGGCTGTGGTCAGGTTGTGGGGGACACTGGGAAGGGATGGAGGGTGGGTGTTTGAGGCTGTGGTCAGGTTGTGGGGGACACTGGGAAGGGATGGAGGGTGGGTGTTTGAGGCTGTGGTCAGGTTGTGGGGGACACTGGGAAGGGATGGAGGGTGGGTGTTTGAGGCTGTGGTCAGGTTGTGGGGGACACTGGGAAGGGATGGAGGGTGGGTGTTTGAGGCTGTGGTCAGGTTGTGGGGGACACTGGGAAGGGATGGAGGGTGGGTGTTTGAGGCTGTGGTCAGGTTGTGGGGGACACTGGGAAGGGATGGAGGGTGGGTGTTTGAGGCTGTGGTCAGGTTGTGGGGGACACTGGGAAGGGATGGAGGGTGGGTTCACTACTTTGTTTTCACCAGTAAAAGAAAGAACACAAACAAGACAAATTCTCCAGTTAAAATGACATTACATTTGCAATGTAGAGTAACTTCAGTTTTGAAAAGACATGGCTTGGGGTACTTACAATGTGGTCAGCTTTGGAATCAGTTCAGTTGGACTTCCAGCATTTTGTATGCTACAGTAAGTTAATGGCCAACCATTATGTAAACAGAGGATATACTATAATTGGGCAGTACTACACAGTACTATGATAACAGTGGAAAATTGCTTATTGGCGGTCGGTCCATCTAACCTCCACCACCACAGCACTAGGAAAGTGGAAATCTGTCTGTATACTTACAATACACAATTGGCCATTCAAAAATGTTTAAAGCAGTGTAGGCTATCATAGCTACCATCAACTCTACCATCCTATTCTTAAATTTGCCACTGGCCAGCAAAAAAAGCACAAAGACAATGGTTAGACCACATTGGCTGTACAGTCTGTGGCACATCTTGACCCTGGTTGGAGATAATGTTTTTTCCTGTTGGAAACATCTCTGTGTGTTTCTGTATGTGGGTCACACTGCTTGACTACTGAATTAGACGGATCCCACTTCAAACTGGCATTAAGCACGTCCCCTAAACCTCGGCTCCACAGTAATAACCTACTGGAGATGAAATGGGCATTCTGCCACACATTTCAGCATCGGTCTGGTCTGCTCAGTACAATGGTGTACATTTAAAAAAAATACAAATAAAGCATGCATCCCAAATGGCATCGTATTTTTTTAACCCAAGCCATATTGCTCTGGTCAAAAGTAGTGCAGTGTAAAAGGAAAGGGGTGCAATTTAGGATACGGCCAGAGTAAAGATTAAAGAGTAAAGGACAGGTGTGGAGGGGGGCGAGGTGTTTGGTCTGATTGAAGACCTGGTCTGACTAAATAGTCATAGTCTAGCACGTTCTTTATTCATACAGCCTATTGATTGTTGAATTGATTTAATGAGCATATTTAATTAGGGTAAGTATTTATAACCCACATCGTCAATATTACAATACTTTTCTATGCATATAAGTCTTGGGCGGTGTTTTATTTAATCTTTACCAGAATTGCATCAGTCTGAGTGACTGTAGATGAAGTCACATGATTAAATGGTTTCTTCCTCAGTTATCAGATTAAGAAATGCCCCAGAGGGGATCTACTGTGCTGCCATATTGCATATTTGCTGACAAAACCTCAAGTGGATATTTTTCTGTACTACCAAACAGCTCCTGACAATGCGTGCTTGCAAAGTTTCACTTTCAATTTGCCAATTTTTTCGGTCTACTGACATTCATGAGAGTTGGCCTGTATCACATTTATTTCACTGCAGGCCTAAGAGATATCTTATGAGCTGTCGAAGTGCAGCCCTTATTCAATGATACAATGTATTTCCCAGTAAAAATCCCCCAATGCAATTAATACATTTGCCAGTTTAAGAATTAACAGTATATTCTGTGAATTAACACACTACATTTACCCAGTGGTTTCATTTCTCTTAATGGTACTGTGAGAAACAGTGCGTGTGACCAGGGAAATAGCAGATGTATTGTATGGGAGGGTGGGCATTTCACTGCTGTTGGTTAGATGACCCCAGCACACTCCTAGCCTTTTCACTGTGGCAAAGAGCACGAGAGTCCATGTTGATGTGATGATGTCCGTATGTGAACCCTGGGCATTAGAGGCCTATGTTTAGGTCACAGTGTCAGCACTTATATGTTAGCTTGGGATGGGGGATGGGCTTGATGTGTGTGTGTGTGCTTTTGTGTGTGTGCGTGTGTGTATGTGCATGTGTGTATGCGCGCGCGCGTGTGTGTGTGTGGCAGGGAGGGGGGATTGTAGAATGATCTGACCAGATGTATCATAGTGACTTCATAGCAGTTGGGTCTTATGCAAGGCTGCTGAGACTTCGGTCAGCTTTGAGTGGAACTGGTGTTTTCTAAAGTGTGTAAAAGCAGAGAGGAGGGTAAACTCTAAAATATACCTTATTTAGGGCCATTAATGGATCTCTCTCTCGCTCTATGTCCATCTCTCTCTCTCTCTCTCTCTCTCTCTCTCTCTCTCTCTCTCCCAACTCTGCAGTGACATATGTAGAACTGGCCTTGGGAACCCATCTCCTCTTTCACTGAGCCCTCTGCAGGGCCGTGTTGCCCCCTCTCACCCCCCTCCTGCAGCGCACCAAAAGATCCCCCTCCCTTAGAGGAAATGGCCGATCATCATCATCAGGTTAAGACTTCCTTCCTCTTTATTCGACTGCAGTCGCCCTCTAAGGCCCATGACCTGCCGTATCCTGCTGACACTGCCAGCTCCATCGCCACAGAGGAAGGAGGGTCGACGAACAACTCGGCTGGAGCTATAGTGACATCCACAGCTGTAGCCGCAGCACCCATCCCACCTGACCACATAGAGGACTGCAGTGTCACGGCCTTGACAGTAGACATCAACTCAAATCAAGAAGTAGACGAAAAAGCCAGCGAGAGAGGGGAAACATCCGATTATTCAGCTCATGCTGGAGATGTGGCTTCGGTCGTCTCAGGAGACCCTCAGACTCAGAACTACCAGAACTTATTGTTGAAAGCTGATCTGGAATCAGTGACTGGATTACAGGACCATCGTCTCAGTACCTCGGAGTCGGATTTCCCTGTTTGGGTCCTGCGGGAGGACAGTCCTCGGACAATGATGAACAAGGACAATCAACAGCCACTAGCGGGGACACCAACCATCGCCACCAACCCAGCACCCCCCTCTCAAGCTTATTCTGCAGCACCACGAGTAAGCTTCCTGCACCCAGCAGAAGGATCCGTGCCCGACACCCACGGGCCCAAGGCCACTGAGATGGAGATGGACAAGCCAAGCCAGAAGCCTTTCCACCAGGCCCAGGCCCCAGCACCAGCACCTACCCAACCCAACTTGGCTCCCAGCCCCCATTGCCACAGCAGCACTAACAGTTGGGTTAGCAGTGTAAAGCAGAAGGAGGCTGGTGAGAAGCCAAGAGGTCCACAGAGTGGTTCACAAGTGTTCCTTAGAAGTCCAGAAGAGCGCAAGACCTTTCTGTATGCAGTCAAGGAGAGGTCCTCAAAGGTACCTGGAGACACGTACAGGAACGCAGTGACAAGGAGTCTCTCCACGTCTATAGCTGTCACTCAACCCAGTGTTGTGACCTCACCGGCTTCTTCTTCAGAGCCTTCTGTGGTGAGCTCAGCTATGTCAAAACCCACAGTCTCAACAGTTGCTGCTCCATCCTCTGTGATCAGTGCTGCTCGTCCCTCCATGATAAAGCCTATTCCAGCTCAGAAGGTGAGTTGCTGTTTAGGTTCTGTGTGTGCAGAGATGTGCTGCTACTGAAAGTGTATCTGATGAATGATCCAGTTGCATGTACAGTTGATGACTTGATGAGATGTTGTGGCTTCACATCCTTGATTGTTCCGTAATTACAGTACAGTATACTGTTTGCATTTGTGTCCTTAGGCTACTACATAAGTATGTGATTTTTACAATCAACATTACATTGATAATTCCCAAGAAGAGCATTTGTGATTTTGAGCACTGGGATTATACCAAAACTAACCATCCAGGGCCCTAATGTACAGTAGATTAAACTAACCAGCCAGGGATAAATATAAAGTAGATTTGAGATGTTAAAGTGCTCTTGGTAGTGTAGACATAAAACCAGCCAATCAACTTCCATGAGACATGAGTCATGACAACGTAAGACGAATAATACTCTCTGTAGCTCCACACCCAGATGGAATGATAGCTAGTAGGTATCCGGGGCTTGTCTGTCATTCCTCAGACTAAATGGCCTAGAAAGACATATCATCTTTTCAAGAGATAACCCACCGGTCTCTGAAGTCCTCTGGACAATAATCACAAACAGCCCATGGAGCAGTCCTGTATTTTAGCCTCTTGAAATTGGTATTTATAACAAACAGTTGCGCAGTGTCATTACAGTGTAATTACTGAAGAGACAGATTTCACACACATCTCCTGGTTGTCTGTGTCCACACTAATGAAGTAATGAGATTATTAGTATTTAGGTGGGTTAAGCCCACCAGTATCCTCTGTCTAACCTTAACCCTCTGTAAATAAATCCAACTCCACTTATTCTTGTAGGCCTCTCCATGCTACTGTGGTAAACTGAACATCGCGGTCTGTATTCACAAAGTGTCTCAGATCTAGGATCAGGTCAGCACTCTTATTTGTTATGATTTGAAAGGCAAAACCAATTATGTGTTGCTTTGTGTATATAGGCCATGGTCGTCTTTGACACCATTGGGATGCCATAGTATTATTATGGGAAAACCTTCAAAATAAGATTGAGGTGAGGGGGGTGAATGGCTCAACCTGGAATTGGATCACCCCCTAGTGTTGGATTTTCAAATATTGTACTGGAAAATAGAAATACTGCTTTATTTGCTATGCTTTATGAATTATTTGCAGAGAGGATTAAACAATATTATTCCACGAAACCCGCAAATTAATCCTGCGCTGTCAAATATATGATTAACAATGTCCTTTCAACTCTTAACACTCTGATCAGATATGGCAGTCTGTGATCTAAATATCCATGCATTTGCAATGAGGAACGCGTCTATATTTACATAAATGCCTATAAAAATCTATATTTATGCAGGTAAATTTGAATTTTCTAAAGTCTAGCAGTCTCTTGCTAAATGTATTGCTTTATTTACCTACAGTATCTTATTAAAGGTAGACTCATCAATATGACATCTCGATATCAAATCAAATCAATGTTTTATTTGTCAAATGCGCTGAATACAACTACTAGACCTTACAGTGAAATGTTTACTTACAAGCCCTTAACCATCAATGTAGTTTTAAGAAAATACAACAAAAAAAGTAGGAGATAAGAATAACAAATGATTAAAGAGCAGCAGTAAATAACAATAGCGGGGCTATATACAGGGGGTTACGGTACAGAGTCAATGTGGAGGCTATATACAGGGGGTTACGGTACAGAGTCAATGTGGAGGCTATATACAGGGGGTTACGGTACAGAGTCAATGTGAAGGCTATATACAAGGGGTACCGGTACAGAGTCAATGTGGAGGCTATATACAGGGGGTTACGGTACAGAGTCAATGTGGAGGCTATAATATACAGGGGGTATCGATACAGAGTCAATGTGGAGGCTATATACAGGGGGTACCGGTACAGAGTCAATGTGGAGGCTATATACAGGGGGTACCGGTTCAGAGTCAATGTGGAGGCTATATACAGGTGGTACCGGTACAGAGTCAATGTGGAGGCTATATACAGGGGGTACCGGTACAGAGTCAATGTGGAGGCTATATACAGGGGGTACCGGTACAGAGTCAATGTGGAGGCTATATACAGGGGGTACCGGTACAGAGTCAATGTGGAGGCTATATACAGGGGGTACCGGTTCAGAGTCAATGTGGAGGCTATATACAGGGGGTACCGGTACAGAGTCAATGTGGAGGCTATATACAGGGGGTACCGGTACAGAGTCAATGTGGAGGCTATATACAGGGGGTACCGGTACAGAGTCAATGTGGAGGCTATATACAGGGGGTACCGGTACAGAGTCAATGTGGAGGCTATATACAGGGGGTACCGGTTCAGAGTCAATGTGGAGGCTATATACAGGGGGTACCGGTTCAGAGTCAATGTGGAGGCTATATACAGGGGGTACCGGTTCAGAGTCAATGTGGAGGCTATATACAGGGGGTACCGGTACAGAGTCAATGTGGAGGCTATATACAGGGGGTACCGGTACAGAGTCAATGTGGAGGCTATATACAGGGGGTACCGGTACAGAGTCAATGTGGAGGCTATATACAGGGGTACCAGTACAGAGTCAATGTGGAGGCTATATACAGGGGGTACCGGTACAGAGTCAATGTGGAGGCTATATACAGGGGGTACCGGTACAGAGTCAATGTGGAGGCTATATACAGGGGGTACCGGTACAGAGTCAATGTGGAGGCTATATACAGGGGTACCAGTACAGAGTCAATGTGGAGGCTATATACAGGGGGTACCGGTACAGAGTCAATGTGGAGGCTATATACAGGGGGTACCGGTACAGAGTCAATGTGCGGGGGCACCGGTGTCGAGGTAATATGTACACATAGGTAGAGTGATTAAAGTGCATAGATGATAACAGAGAGCAGCAGCAGCGTTCCGGGGGTGGGTGGGGGGGGGATTCCTGGGGTGGATTCCTGCTTACAGACAACAACAATAATATCATTCAAATCCGCTACATTGGAGAGAGACAAGTCTTTTACAGCAAAATGTTCTGCAATTCTAGCCATTTTGCCATGGGGTGGAGAGATGTTTGCAGTTTTAAAGCTAATTTTCTGCAATTCTAGCCATTTTGCCATGGAGTGGAGAGGTGTTTGCAGTTTTAAAGCTAATTTCCTGCAATTCTACACATTTTGTAATGACTCATGTCATGTTAATTTGATATCTGAGTGAGTATGACTAACAAAATCAATGGGGGGCCCTTTGAGATCAGGGCCTCTGGGTACGTGGCCTGTGGGCCCAGTCGGTATTCGGCAATGATTACTACAAGTTTATAGCTGGTTAGACTAATTACCAAACAAAAAATGGTTGACATTGCTAATGGAGTAACTGTCAGTGACTGATAATAACATGAAAAAAACTGCTGATGCACATCCAAATTTTGAAATTGCATCTAGTGTGTTCTACTAAATAACAATTTGGGTTGGGGGGCCCTTACCGGCCGGGGGCCCTAAGCACAAGTTTAAGCCTGAACCCAGCCCTGACCATCCAGGAAATTATGCTACAGAGTATTTGTTTTCTTTAAGAATCAGACAGGAAAAACTGGTTCTTTCCACTTATGTTCTTGCTTAAAACAGCAAAATCATAATCCCCATTTCTGTGGGCTTGTGCACATCTGTGCCACCCATCCCGTAGCTCGTTTTCTGTCCTGATGTTTGGGAAGTCTAACACTTTGCAGTAAATGTCTATTTAAGGATTACATGTGGTGATGTAAAAATACAGACATTTTTGAAAGATATACATAATAATGGTGTTTAGTCTGTCTGTGCCCCTAGAGACCAGTAATAGAAGAGAGTGGTGAAAAAGTACTGTATCAAATACATGTACATGCCACAGAACATAAACCCTGCATGTATAGGCCGACTGCCACATGGAGCTTTGCACTAAACTCTATAAAGCTATAAAATTCAATATAAAAAAAAAAATGCAAAATTGAAGAATTATGTAGACTAAATACACAATGTAAATGTTTGAGGACACTCTAAACTCTATTCATTTTGTACCATACATTTCTTGCCAATCATTATCTGAGAGGTATAATGGGCTGTTTTTTGTTCTCTTTCCATTTTGCACACACTGCATTTCAACCGCATGTTCAACCGCTTGATTGGATGCGTTTTTTATCTGTACAATCAGGTTATTTTTCGGTTGAGATTTTCAGGTTTTTGTAAAACGTGTGTAATATGGATTCGTTTCCAATTGTATTAGTGAATGTACAGGATACACATGGTACTGTCCAATTAAATTCTTACTTGGAGGTTCCTTTTAGACAATGCAACAACAATAAGAAATAATAACAAATAAGAATACGAACATAAAGTAAATGTCTCAGTAGAATATCATATACAGGAAGGCACCATTTATAGTCATGCTGTACAGACACGCTTGGCGATTGGCAACACCGCTTAAACCAAATTTAAATCGTTTCTCATGAATGAGGGGAAATTGTCGTCTCAGAATTTCTGAACTTGCAGGCAGAATGGGTTCCAGAGAATAGTTTAGCCATAGTCATGATAGCCTATCATTACGGGGAAAACAACTTTCATAAGCACAAGGTAGCCTACATAAATACAGCATGCATGACTGAATTTCTCTATTCTAAAATGATTGCAAATGTATGATGGATAGATAGGTCATGAACAGGTTTTCATGCTGCCAGTCAGTTTAACCTTTGGATAAGAGCTTCATTATTTTCCTTTCTCGATGTCGATAATCTACCCTCGTTAGATCAGGAATAGTATGAACTATGAAGCGATTTTAGATGGGAACGTACCAAGTGTCACCATATTTGAGGGGAAGGCTGGAAAGCGTAACAAAAGTCAATAGATAAACACTGAGGGCAAAGTGTAGCAGATAGGAAGCGGGAGTAGGACGTCGGATCAAGAAAATGCTTTGCACACAGATGGAATAAATCAATCGTTGGTAAGTAAATGCATTGTTAACTACCCGAAGAACAAACTTTTCGAGTCAACAATGGCAGGTTATTTGATTCAGAAGGATGCTGGAGCTGGCTGAAGTCGAATTCGTGGTTAGCTCGCTGGCTAGCTAGCTACAGTACAGTAGTTCGTGGGGTTTCGAGTTCCTCCAGTCATCCATTCCCAGCCAGACGGATTCTGCTCCTTGGATTGAGGGCTGCAAGTAGACGTTACGAGTAGTGCAAACCACGTCCTGCATGTTAGGAAAACGGGTCCGTTTTCTTCGGACGACAGAACTGTTTGATGCGTTTGTAGCATAAGTCAATATTGGCTAGTTTTATATACTGAGAAATGGTGGTGGTGGGGATTTCAGTCAGTCAAGGGATATGAAGTGAACAACTGTCAGAACAGCTTGCCAGCTCCTTCGCGAAGAGTGATCACAAAACATTGGGGATATGGACGAGAGTGATGATGGGGTAAGGTGCTTATAGCAGTAACGGTAAACTGGCTAAAATAAATTCCATAATGTCTTATTGTTTTTTATTTATTTTTATAGCTAGTTACCTAGCCAGCTCAGAATATAACGATCATTTGGCTTGTTGGCTAGCACATTGTCAGCTGTGATTGCTACTGTTAGCTGTTGTCCCTGGCAGTTGATAGCATCATGCTATCTATCTAACTGTCATATCACACCATAGCAAGCATAGTGACAAATATTTAAAAAATACAATTTTTCCAAACGTCTTATGTTTGCCACTAACATTATACCAGTAAGAATATGTAACGATAGCCAAGACATTTTGAAATGTGTGGCTTGCTGTGGTGCTGGATAAGTATCAAGTGGAAGCTCTTTGTTGTCAGGAAGCCCCTTCAATTCACCATATTCTAATGTTATAGTCTAACTGTTAGCTAGTTAGCCAGCACTTTTCTTTTTATCCATTGAAGAGGCTAGATTTTGTTGTTTGTAATTCATGATCAAAGCCTAGTTTTCACTCTTCACTAAATCAACTTGCTCTTTATTTTTGTAAATTTTGTGAAATAAACATTTTTTACGGTAAACCTAGTAGCTACATTATTTACAGTAACTGAGTTGCTAGTTCAGTTTTCAACACTGTAGTCATTGTAACATTATTTTGAAGGTAGATTCAACTAGCCAAGGGGTTTAACATAACAAGGATGCTCCTATAATATGAAATTTAAATTGGCTGTGCTTGCTTGGATTAATCCTTGGATCAGATTCAAATCTGGGGTAGAGCCCCAACAGTGTTTTCCCCTCAGCAAACGTTTCCACTTCAGTATTTTCCCCTCATTCGCTCTTCAATTTCAGGAGCTTTAGCTAGAAGTCAGCGGGGTCTGCCTGAACTAATTCTTCACTTTGTACAGTTGTGCTCTGTTTGGATGTGATTATGTTAATGTAATTGGGAAAGCTTGGAGTGGTCCAGCAGTCTTACTGGCATTGTAAAATGAATTGCCAAGAGAGCAGTGCATTTAGCAGCAATGGCTTCGTTCGTAAACTGTTTGATTGACTGAGTACAGGATTGAAAAATCGGCAGTGTTTCTTTCTCTTGCTTTCTTACACAGTCAGGATTTGTCATGAATTTACCTTAGTGAGAAGACAGATCACATGGTTAAATTCAAGGGGCTCAATAAGTTACCTATTGTCCAAGACACATCTTACAGTTCATCCCATACACGGTGCAGTTGATCCACTCGGCCTTTGTATGACAGAACATTAGAGATGTATTGACGCATGCATCTCACAGTCCCTTAACTGGCTGTCAGAGACAATTTCCCTCCTAAGTATTTTCACTACTTATGAGGATGACCTGGTTTTACCACATCATAGCACAGTTCTGAAAGACAGTCTTTATTGTATTGCTACATAAGCCTTCAATGGCCCTGAGTCAGGATGGGCCAGAAGTCTATCCTGTGTGCAATAGGAATGCCTGCAACCTGTCATTAAGAGCACACTTCCTTCACTGTTCCAGAAAATGTTAATGACGACATAGGCTTTTTACGGAGTTCCCCGCTTACACTCAGTAGAGAGATTTCTGCCACCTCCGGTAGGTGTCCCGTGTTTGTCTGGGATTCTGTCTCCCCCTGTTCACCTGACACTTGGCCTGGTCTGACATGGGAGTGGCTGCATATGGTGTTGACTGGCCTGACAGCTGTGATAGATGCATTGTTTCCTTAGGGGAGAGACAGAAACAAAGCATTATGCTAAGAGCCAAAAGGGAGCTGGGAATTGGCTAGTCTTTGTACAGGAGTAAGGCTATCATAAAAAGTGGCTTGATCAACATCAAATAATCATTTAAATGATTCTACATTTGTCCTGTTATCAGCTGAATTAAAATCAGTGAGCATATAAGATCGTTATTGCTTTCATTTGGTTGACTTCCTCCATGCTAACCTACTCTTTAGCTCATTGCTATTAGAAGTGCCTCCTAACCCAGCTCCTTCTCCCATAACCCACGCGGCACAGATTTTGGGCAAACACTCTTGTCTTTTTTTTTTTTACAGGCAAACAAGGAATAGTTTTTTCCTCAGCTAATGTGAATAGTGAGAGTTTTGTGCCTTCTTGGACAGACCTTCCTTTACTTCCATGAGTCAAGCTAAACCCAATGACACATGGGGTTCTGTTTTCCATTAATAAAGTGTGCATGCATTGCAAACCTCCAAAAATGAGGTCTTGTAGCAAAACATGACTTGATTTGGTACATCATTTAAAAGTGTTTGGAATCTTTCTGGTGTTTTTTCCCCCTCATTATGCATTGGCAAATGTAATTCACTAATGCCGTGTAGCCTATCTATTCTATTGTATCTAAGGTCTCCAGATGCACAATCATTGTTATTGAAATCCTGTAACAGGACTTTTCCGGAACAGAAATGTGATAAGGAAATGTAAAAGCAGTCTTGCCCTTGCAGAACGTCGCACTAACTAGATCATGTCTAATTTACAAGCTCCCTCCCTATAAGGAGTCTGCTTCTTCCTATAAGTAGTGCCCTACATGGAAGCCCCCATTTCACCTCATTAACAGATGTTATTATCACCTCTTAAATGGTATTACCCTTCAGGGTTCATATCCAGTCTATCCTGATTGACTGATAGGTCATATGACAATCCCACTAACTAACATCCAGTGATCTGTAAAGGAATACAACTGCATCACCAACCCCATGTATATGCATGTTATAGGCCTACATCTTTGGGTCAAATGTATTGGATTTTTAAACTCAGTTTAAAAGCACTTCGCTGAAGAGAGTGCAGGTATAAAGCCCTGTGTCAAGTGACTGATGTGTCTGGCACCTGATATAAATAAGAGATTTGGCAAGAAGCTGCTCTAAAGGAAGCTCTTTTGTCCTATTGATCAAATGCTCATGAAAGATCCAAAAGCGGATTATACCGGAAGATTCATGAGATTCACTTTAGTTGTCATTTATGGCTGACTCTGCACTACAGATTTACAAAGCCTATTTACAAACAGAACAGAGAGAAATACAAAAAAAACTGATTGTACTCAAAGTAGGTTAGATGAGCATATTTAGGCATATGACATTACTGGTCTGGAATAATAAGCCTAACATATTTTGCTTTGATAAAAGCATATTTTGCCTCCATTTCTTGTTACTTGTATTACTCTCGTCTAAATCTTCAGTCCAATGGTGTACTTATTACTATGTACCATTTCATACACTCACAGGACCAGGTTGTGAACACACACATTAGTTCTGTAATAATTAGTACTTTTGCACCTCCTCCATTACATGGTGACACAGAAACACAGCCACAACAGATCACAGGTAGACATGCTGCTCAGCTTTAATCTGGAATGTGTGCCCATGGCAGAGCCACTGTGGCCCAGCCTTATTATGACATTGTAAAAATGACAGGGGAAATGTATTTTGTCATCACCCCCGAATGACTGAGGATTGGTCAGTGTGTTCATTTGAGTAGCATGTCATCTTATGCAACTTCTCAAAAGCAGATTTTCTTCACCTTTAGCCCATCTGCAGTCCTGGCTTGATATTGTCTGGGACATTACTCTCCCTTCAGAGAGTTAAAGTTCTCTAGGAGTCTATGTGGGCCGTGCCTGTGTCATAACGGAAAAGCTGACCTGTAGGTTAGGCGCTCCAAACGCAGTGAACCAACTGTGCAGCTGCGTGTTCCGAGCCATCTGCACTTTTGAATTTTCTTTGAACCTCCAAAAACATTTTCCGACCCTAGATGGATCGGAGCACGGTCGTCCCACAGCCTTTTGGATTGACAAATACTTACTAACCATAAAATACACACCGGCTGTATTGTTTCTGACCGTGTTCACTACTCTAGTAGCGAAGACTTGCTCTTTATGTGTGTACTGTCAAAGTTGACAATAACTTTAGAATGTTCGGGTTTGTCCTCCGAACACTATCCCTGATCTCTGCACACTGTATGACAGAAGTTAAGAGGGTTGAAAACCTTTTCATTGACTAAGAGGAGCTTCTCAAATTCAGGAGATGCAGGTAGGCCAATCTATTTTCACTTATTTAGCGTTCTATATGTTTGTGTTCACCTGGATATGGTTGGTCTTTTTCTCTCCTTATCAGTACAGCAGAACAGTTGCACCATTATTCAACAACTGTTCCTCAGTCAGTTTGAGTTAGTGTACCATTTGATAACATTGGAAATAATGTCAAGAAGCATTTTTTTTGATCGTTTGGAATAAGATGTTTGTTTGTGGACTGGGTAGGGTATGGAAGTCCCCCAGAAACTTGTCAGTCTGCTAGTCCTTGAAAAGAAAAAGCCCAACCTTTTTCTGTGCTTGTTTACACAAGTCTCACACATGCTGAGTTCTGGAAGCACTATACCTAGTTCTACAGCCGAGCACAGCTTTCACAGTCAAAGTAATGATATCCTGTTTGAGATGTACCGCTACTACTTTTACCCAGATGTAAGTTTGGCTCAGATATTGAGCTAGCAAAATGCAAAAACATCCTACATTCTAATGTCCTGTCTTGTGATTTGGGATGAGGCAAATTTGAACCAAAAAATGGGAACCCCCTTTCCTCATTTTGTCAAACATAAACTGTTTCATTTAACTAATTCCCCAAAACATTGTGATGGATTTGCAATGTTTTATTATCCTGAATCACGCTGATCTTTTGTCATTCATTTCCATCAGATTTAGGCAGGTCATAGGCAGGTCATTCACTGTACATAGACTTGTTCTGTTGTGTTATTGACTGTATGTTTGTTTATTCCATGTGTAACTCTGTTGTTTGTGTCACACTGCTTTGCTTTATCTTGGCCATGTTGCAGTTGTAAAGGAGAACTTGTTCTCAACTGGCCTACCTGGTGAAATAAGACATTTCAGCTCAGAGTGGATCTGGTTTAGATGTTCTCTTTTCAAATGTAGTTTGATGCCTTTGAGGATGAAACATTGCCAGATTGGTTACGGGCAATTCCAAGTAAACAGAATTATGCTGAGATTCGCTTTAGAATTCTCGGTTTTAAAATGTATGCTGAACAAAAAACATTGATTTAAAATACATTTTTAAAAAATGACTGCAAAGTTTGGTAACAGTATTAAGATAAAATCTCCCTCCATTTTATTCTGTTACCAAACTTTATATCTGCACAGTTCTTCAGATTTTTCACTTTAAAATCTATACCAAACAAAACATCGATTTCAAAGTTGAACAAAACACAGAACTCTATGCACAATGACTACTGTGCAGATACAGAGTTTGGTAACAGAATAAAACTGAGATTTTACTGTAATTATTTTGACCAAACTTTGAAAATCAATGGTCAACATTTATAGTGAAAAATCTAGGTCTCAGTGTAATTCTGTTACCATGGAATTGCCCTTACCAGAGAGTGACTTTACTTTAGCACAGGCGGTGAATTTCTGAACCCTCTGGAGTATGATAACTCTTAGCTCGAGTTCTTGAGCTCCAGTGTTTTCTAGGACTTTGATGTGACACTGCTCTGGCTCCTGTGGGAAAGGACAATGTGCTGAGTTATGATGCCTCTCTGGAGTGTAAAGAATAGACTAATGTAATGTCCCAAATGGCAACATATTCCCTATCTAGTGCACTACTTTTGACCAGGGCCCATATTCCCATATAGTGCACTACTTTTGACCAGGACCCAATGTATGAGTCCTGGTCAAAAGTAGTTTACTAGATAGGGAATAGTGTGCCATTTGGAATATACATTTACATTTAAGTCATTTAGCAGACAAGAATATAGGAACAGGAATATAGACAAGAGATCATCGTGACCTTTTTAATGGAAATCTGATTGACAGCTCACCTCTCATGACTATGTGGAAGTCAACTCTATTAATTACCCGAAGCATTAAACAAACTAGTGAATTATGATGTGGCCTTCACCCTCCAATGAGATTCCCAGCTGTTGCTAAGCGAAATAATTTAGTCCATCTGGGCAGATTTAGTAGAGTAGCCTATCTAGGCTAACCAGAGTGTTTTTGTTGTTGTTGCTGTACAAAATGTTTTCTGTGAAAAACACTGCCATAGTGTCTTGTCTTTCACAAAATGATGGAATTTTGTTAATTTTCTAGGCTTTGTTCACCTTGATCAACACAACAGTTCTCATGAATGTCATAACAGTTCCAAAAGATGGTCTCTGTCTAATCAACCACCTCATTTGAATAGCATAAATTCTGTTATTGCAGTCAACATGATACCTTTTTAGTTTGTGTGGGCAAAAAACAACACTTTTCTGGTAAAAAAAAAGGGTCTGCATTCTCACGTCTCACATTGGCAGCCATGGCAACAACCGCTTTCCCACAGAGAGCTAAGTTCGCTTCATAGTTTCTTCTACAATTTAAACTCTCAATTTAGATCGGAATGTAATGTACAAGGTCATTTTACTTTGGAAGTTGTTATTTAGTCTATGTAGGAATTGTAATCAATCATTCAGATTATGCTAGTGTTCATATTAGCCTACTAGTGTAGGTTATTGACTTTCTCAATAATGATCTCACTGTGTTTTTGTGGCCCATCTATAGTGTTTTCCCACTCTTCCCCTTTTGTGCTCGTTGATGGATGCTGGCGTAATTCTAGTTTTAGTTGCCTGTCATTTGATCTGCAGAGCTTAATTCTTGTAATGGTCATGGCACTAAGCTTTGGAATGGTTTCAAATGTGGATTTCATTGAATCAGAGTGCCTTTCTCCTGTTGAGTCATCCTGAATGAACGTCATGCAATCACTGTTGTAGACTTTAGCAGAACTAGGCCTATTAATTGTATGGTTGTTGGGAATGTTGGCTAATGAAATACTTTACTGAGCCTTTGCTAAGGTTCAAACAGAATTCACTAGCCTTACTTGGATTGAGAGAGCCAAATGCTTCACGTACTTTAGATGGATCCTTCCTATGTGAACCTTTGACCTCCTCGGCACTTAGGCAGTAGCTTAAGCGTCTTTTGAGATCATGGCAGGTGAGTAGCTACTCTGATACATGAGACCACTTTCTGAACTCATTGGAGGCCTGGCAGGCAGAAATCACGATCTAGAGACACATCACTGTAAGCTGTTTTAAGAGAGGCTCTGACTTTCAGAACATGGACTGCTTGAGCTTTTATTGAGAATGCTGTGTGGCATGTTCTTATCTATAACACAGATAGTTTAGGATAATGTAGGCCTGAACTCTACTCCTGTATCACATTTAGCTTTACCCTTTAGCACTGGCTTTGGTCTTTAAAAAAAGTCAGATTGTTTTAGAATTCTTCAACTTTGTCAATGTTTGATTAGATTAGATCAGTGGTTCCCAAATTGTGAGGGCTCTAGGGGTCGGGGCTATTTTTTTCTAAACTGTATTTATAACTTGGCAGAAATGTCCAGTTCAACTATCCCATGTCAGTTTTTTTGGGGGCTAGGTTTTTTAGCCCATAGATTTTGTAGTACACATTAGACATGGCAAAATGTATGGAATTGTAAGAAAATGAGCTTTAAAACTGCAAAATGTTCTCTGTACCCAATGATAAATGTGTAGAATTGCAGAAAATAAGCTTTAAACCGAGTAAAATGTTCTCCCTGCCAACAAGAGGTGCACGGGATGTTCCCCAATGCTGGAAGGGGGGCCTAAGTGAAGAGTTTTGGAACTCCCTGGGCTAGGTTACGCTGTTTCAAGATTTTTAAAATTTGTAATAATGTTATGGTTTTACGTTACAAACTCATGTTAGTTTTACCCTTATGCTCACAGAGATTTTACCAATGAGTGTTCCCTGCTTTGAAAGAGACATGGCGGTAAGTGGCTGATGGTACTCTGTACGTTATAATCAATCAAAGATGTTGCTGTTAAAAACTAAATCAAACTAAAGCAACCGGAAATTATTTTGGTCGTTTATAATCAGAAACGATATCAAGATCTGAAGTTGATTCGTAGAGCATGGTCAAGGGAAATGCTTTTGAAAACATGGCCAGATGGTTAAATAGCGGTAGGTCTACTGTCAAGGTGATGTGATTAGCCTCAATCTGATTTTGGTTTCAAAACATCCAGATGAAATGAACTCTGTTTTACTGTCCAATCAATGGCCACTGGTGGAGAGAGATCTCAATGATTTATGAATGATAATGCTTACTTATCAGAGAATCATCTTGCCTACGGTAAATACATGTTCTTGTTTATTCTTGCAGGCTGAAACGTTTGTTTGGGTTAACAGCTCGTCTTCACACGCTCAAAGTGTTGCGAAGGCCAAGTACCAGTTTCTCTTTGGAAAAGGAGACGAGACCAGCTCTACTGAAAGCGGTATGGCACCTTTCATATAATCTACCCCACATGATACTTCACAACAGTATGATGTTATGCTGTTTGCTGTAGCTATGGCCACACTTGGCATGAGGCCTGGGACATTATCCTCTTTATAAAATGTTTTAATTGTTCATTTAATAACAACCATGAAATGTGTCAGTTGGACTCCTGCATTTAGCTGAAAAGTGTTCTTGAAATCCACTAAAAATATAGACTAATCCTGGTCTATTAATCATTCATCATCAGGCCTAATGCATACATTATTTTACTGGCTAATATGAATAATTCTAAATGATTAGTGCAGGACTGCCCAATTACAGTACTTAGCTATTTATAGTGCACTGTAAGAACCATACTGTGAAAGTTATAGGAAGCTCCTATATCAACCGGTTATTGATGAATTGGCCCAACAAGCCAATTTCTCTACAGAAAGAGGCTGTAGAAGTTGAGCCTTTGCTTTCACTGTCTTTTGGCCATGAGTTGAACAGAGCCTACTTTCCCAAAGTGCAATGAATAATTTTGGGGAACTGTAGTAGGGCCTATATAAACAAACCATTTTTCAAAGCAAGCCCATGAACAGTAGTTAAGTGCTGTGTCAAACATTCCCAGAAACTAGAGATGAATAAGTACTGTATAGTGATGTGTTTCTATCGTTCCATTTAGTGTGAACATTAGCCTGTTTGCTGAGGTAATGCTACATCTGCACAGGGAAGACTTCCTCTTTTTATTACCTGTCAAGAGCCAATCCGATAAGAGGTCTTCAGCCCTGACTGGTTACCCAGGCTATTTAGCAGGAGCTTAAAAGGTCATTAGTAGTCCACAGGGATTTGCAAACATCATCTAGACATCTCCCAAGTGATGCTGCAAAGTCATGACTTAGTGCTATCACTTTTACTCTGTCCACTATCCTATCCTTCTCTACAGGGGTCACACAACTGGTGATCCTCAGCCTCCCTCGTCAACTAGACATTATATACAACTGTTGTATAAGACACGCTGTCTGTGTCCAAAATGGCATATGAAGTGCACTACTATAGGGCCCATAGGGCTTTGTTCTAAAGTAGTGCACTATGCCTGACGCAGCCTCTGTTCTGACGCAACACCAGTCTAAATAAAGGTCTGTTTTATAACTCCCTGTGTCACCCAAGTCATATGTTATTTTGATGGCAGAAATCTAATTTAGCATAATAATAATAAATCCCCATGAAAATCCATACGTTTAATCTAGAGATTTTGTTTTGTTTTGGATGCATCTCAATCCACCTCATTGGCCTCATGTCAAACTTCTGCATTTGCGGTGAAAGGTGACAGAGCTAGATCGGTGTTTATCAGACCATCTCACACAAGTCGGTACAACCAATCTGCCAACTTCAGTCTGTAGCGTCCAGACAGTTTGGGATACACACTAATATGACCCCTCTGTGGAAAGGTGAGACTCTCTAGGATGCCCTCAGGCCTCACAAGATTCGCCTGAAGGTCCCCGGGGACAGTTGAAAAAAAATGAATGGAAGTACAGTATATATGGAGATTGTTTAGTGCCAAAAATAAGTAGTTAAATACCTGTCCAAAAAAATAACAAATGCTTCCTGATCTTTCTTATACGTTCAGATAAAGGACAGAAACTTCAGAACAAACTTCCCTTCGGAACTATCTGTTGTTCCATGTAGGGAATCTGTTATTCAATGTGTTTCTATGGGCTAATGACAGTAAGGACTATCTGTTATTCAATGTGTTTCTATGGGCTAATGACAGTAAGGACTATCTGTTATTCAATGTGTTTCTATGGGCTAATGACGGTAAGGACTCTGTTATTCAATGTGTTTCTATGGGCTAATGACAGTAAGGACTATCTGTTATTCAATGTGTTTCTATGGGCTAATGACAGTAAGGACTATCTGTTATTCAATGTGTTTGTATGGGCTAATGACAGTAAGGACTATCTGTTATTCAATGTGTTTCTATGGGCTAATGACAGTAAGGACTATCTGTTATTCAATGTGTTTCTATGGGCTAATAGCAGTAAGGACTATCTGTTATTCAATGTGTTTGTATGGGCTAATGACAGTAAGGACTATCTGTTATTCAATGTGTTTCTATGGGCTAATGACAGTAAGGACTATCTGTTATTCAATGTGTTTGTATGGGCTAATGACAGTAAGGACTATCTGTTATTCAATGTGTTTGTATGGGCTATCTGTTATTCAATGTGTTTGTATGGGCTAATGACAGTAAGCCCCCCTCGCGGCTTGGACAGAGCTTAGACTCTTATGGGTTAAGAGACATGGCCATGAATCTCTCATGCTATGTCAGTCACTCTCCAGTAGAAACGGATATTGATACAGTAAAAACAAGGAAATGCTGCCATCTAGTGTAATCGTGTTCTTGACATAAGGTCTTTATGACGAGGACATACAGTAACTGGAGACAGAGATCAGGATCTTGTTAAGTAGGCAGGACATGGAAGAAAACGCTCTGAAATGGAGTGGTACGATCTGAAAAGGAACGATTGCTTTCTTTTACCGTAGCAAAACGGTGTCCCCTAGTAAACACAACCGTGTTGAACTCATTGTGTTGGTTTCAAGTATGGGCCTATTAGCCTAAACAGGGCGGAGCAGGTTGCACATGATATTTATACTTTTAAGCCACCTCCTGTTCATCCAGTTCTGTTCTGGGTTTCATTAGCCTACATGCTAATGATTCTGTACCTTTGATGGTATTCACTATGTATCACTGCTAAATGGCATACATTACTGGGGCAATAGACCTCATCCACTCCACCGTTGATGTCAAATTAAACTGGATAATTGTATTAATTGACACAGCTGTCTCGTCCAACTCTTCGTGAACAGGTTCAACAAGAGGACAGAGCGAAATACTCCAGGATAAAAACCCTTAGGTGTATTTAGTTAATTTAGTAATTATACATTCTCCCTACATGGCTCAAAGCAGCTTAAAGCTGTTCAATATTTAACTAGATACTAAGGTATTCAATAGAAAAAAAGACCTGCTGTTTTGGCAAAATTGTATCCATCACACTCGGCTAATTTGAAATGAATGTTTGTGAATACATGTGAACTGAGCATGCTGAGCTTTGGTCCACTGTCTGAAGCCGTTTGCCGGCCAGTGAAAGGGACATCTGCGTGTGAAGGGACGAAAGAAAGAAAAGGAACCAGCAGTATTAGTTTGGATTCATCCCAGCCCTTCCTTGGCACCTCCTAGCCCTTCTCCTTTCATGAAGTGGACACAGTGCCGTAGTGTTCAGACTACAAGGCTTATTCAGAATTAGTCCAACAGAGATATTTATCTTACACTGAGAGGAAATACACATGGTTTCACATCCTAAATCAATATAATCTATCTAATGATGGTGATAGCGATGATAAGTAACAATTGATATATTTTTAAAGTGCACATGTGACATTTGTATTGATCTATTTATCTTGTAGTATTTGACACATCTAATTTTCTCAGTTTCAGCATCAACCTCTCACGTCTTAGCGGACGAGGGGAGTAGTAGCACCAGTCTAGACGCCTGTCTCCAGGACGATGACATCGATGAAACCTCGCTGTTCCTGGAGATCGACCGTGAGCTGGCCAACCTGCTGAGCGGCCTCAGCGCAAGGAGCCAGAATGCTCCAGCCGCCCACACTCAACCTGAGGACAGCCTACACCCAGCGGACAGTAGTGAACAGCAGAGCGCAGCCATCATGATCCCCTGTAGCGGTCAAAATGGGGCCTCGCAGGATGTGGCCAGCCGGACCTCAGAGAGAAACGGTGAGGGGGAGGAGACCAATGTGGACCTGGACATGTCTGACCTGGGCCTTGTTCCACCGGGAGACCCACTCCTCTCGCCCACCTTCCTCCTGGACTCGTGGACGGAGGCGCTGCTGAAAGATACGGCTTCCCTGAGCTCCGCGGCCCAGAAGGCCTTGGGCGTCTCCACCGTGGCGGCTGAGGTAAACGGAGACTTCAGGAATGCGCCCGCTGCGAACTGCCAAGAAAAAACAAGTGCCGGCCTGACAGCTGCTGCATTCACATCTGGGCCATGCTCAGGGGCGGGTGTGGTACCCGTGGTGGACCATTCTGAACCTCCCAGGAGGGGTTCAGAGGCAGCGACCGAGCCTGCCGGAGGGGGGCTGCTCCTGGACGAGGAGTCCCTGGAGGAGTCCAGTAAAATCCTGGCCGAGATCCCAGGCATCTTCACCGCCTTCCTAGATGGGGGCCAGCTGAGGGAGAAGCCCCCTAAGAAACTGCGATTTGCGGAGAGCCGGCCAGGGAGCACGACGACGGTGGTGGCGGCGACAGACGTTTGTGGTCAGATGGGACATGAGCGAGGTAGTGAGGACTCGGAGAAGGGACTGGAGGGAGGTAGGAGCTGCAGCAGTCTGAAGGTAGAGAGCTCTGTGGACAGTCCTCTAGAGAGACTCCCCTGCCGGCTGTCCCTGGAGGACGAGGTGTTCCGGGTGCTCCCTGACATATTTCTGCACCAGAGTCCTGATGGAGACGCGGCACAGGAGCCCAGCTCAGATAGGTACGTCATATGTCTGCTATATTCCAAATGGCCTCTGACCCACAGCCACTCCTGTGGGTCTGGGGCTGTATTCAGCTTCATTGTTTTCTTTCAATGAATACGGTTATATGGACAGGAAGTTGCTGATCTTAGATCAGCACTCATACTTTGAGACACCTGTTACATATGGCCTCTGAAAGGATTGGACAGCTGTAATTAAGTTTAGTCCAAACCAGAACAACCCATAGGGCAAGACGATCCAATCCTCTCAGATCTACAGATGTCCCTAGTCCCTAGTGCAGGGGTCTGAAACGTGTGGCTTTGTTGATCTATAATTTCTCAAAGTAATCAATACACTATAGGCCTAATAGTACTAGAATAAACACATCAAATTAGCTCTACTCACACTTGACCAGCCACAGAAAAGGTTATTTGAAAACCGTTGAAGTTGACTACACCCCTTACTATTCAACACAATTCTGTTTCGTTTGAAATGCAGCCAAGTGCGCCAATGTCTCTCAATTTCTTTTTCTTTACAAAAATGTAAATTTAGGTATTTTGTATGTTTATTGGATAGTGATCGATAGAGGTGAATAATAGGAGAGAGATTGTTGAAAACCCATGCTGTCAGCTGTACATCATACATGTGCTACAGAGTGATGAAAACCCATGCTGTCAGCTGTACATCATACATGTGCTACAGAGTGATGAAAACCCATGCTGTCAGCTGTACATCATACATGTGCTACAGAGTGATGAAAACCCATGCTGTCAGCTGTACATCATACATGTGCTACAGAGTGATGAAAACCCATGCTGTCAGCTGTACATCATACATGTGCTACAGAGTGTTGAAAACCCATGCTGTCAGCTGTACATCATACATGTGCTACAGAGTGATGAAAACCCATGCTGTCAGCTGTACATCATACATGTGCTACAGAGTGATGAAAACCCATGCTGTCAGCTGTACATCATACATGTGCTACAGAGTGTTGAAAACCCATGCTGTCAGCTGTACATCATACATGTGCTACAGGGTGTTGAAAACCCATTCTGTCAGCTGTACATCATACATGTGCTCCAGAGTGTTGAAAACCCATGCTGTCAGCTGTACATCATACATGTGCTCCAGAGTGTTGAAAACCCATTCTGTCAGTTGTACATCATACATGTGCTACAGGGTGTTGAAAACCCATGCTGTCAGCTGTACATCATACATGTGCTACAGGGTGTTGAAAACCCATGCTGTCAGCTGTACATCATACATGTGCTACAGAGTGATGAAAACCCATGCTGTCAGCTGTACATCATACATGTGCTACAGAGTGTTGAAAACCCATGCTGTCAGCTGTACATCATACATGTGCTACAGAGTGATGAAAACCCATGCTGTCAGCTGTACATCATACATGTGCTACAGAGTGATGAAAACCCATGCTGTCAGCTGTACATCATACATGTGCTACAGGGTGATGAAAACCCATGCTGTCAGCTGGACATCATACAGAGTACTACGTTTTAGTGAACATTTGAAAAAATGAGTCTTCCTGTCAACTTGGTCCCCATCCCCCTGCCCTAGGGGCTATTGGGGGCCAGGTGTCTATTTGGAATTCAGCACTTCTCAGCTCATCCCCTTGTGACCAATTAGATTGTCATGACTGAAGGCCTGTAAAATAAGATGTCAAACTAAATGGTGTGATTATGATTCACTGTTTATTTTATGGCACTATTTTGATCCCCCACTATGTTTCAATATTTCTAACATCCGTAGCTTTTTTGTCCTCGGAGTTCCTTTTAGTTGCTGGATGTTTCCATTACATGGAAACGAGCATTGTCACAGTCCACAGAAATGTGTTGTTTTGTTAGAGTTTCGCTGAGAGGAGGTAGAAAGGTGCAAGGTCTCTGGGTTAATAATGGAATCGTGTGCTTTATAACTTCCTCTGAGAGTTCACCACAGCGGCTATAGGCCTCTACGACAGGGACAGTGCATTTAGCTGAGTTCACCACAGCGGCTATAGGCCTCTACAACAGGGACAGTGTATTTAGCTGAGTTCACCACAGCGGCTATAGGCCTCTACGACAGGGGCAGTGCATTTAGCTGAGTTCACCACAGCGGCTATAGGCCTCTACGACAGGGGCAGTGTATTTAGCTGAGTTCACCACAGCGGCTATAGGCCTCTACAACAGGGACAGTGTATTTAGCTGAGTTCACCACAGCGGCTATAGGCCTCTACGACAGGGGCAGTGTATTTAGCTGAGTTCACCACAGCGGCTATAGGCCTCTACGACAGGGGCAGTGCATTTTGCTGAGTTCACCACAGCGGCTATAGGCCTCTACGACAAGGGACAGTGTATTTAGCTGAGTTCACCACAGCGGCTATAGGCCTCTACGACAGGGGCAGTGTATTTAGCTGAGTTCACCACAGCGGCTATAGGCCTCTACGACAGGGACAGTGTATTTAGCTGAGTTCACCACAGCAGCTATAGGCCTCTATGACAGGGGCAGTGCATTTAGCTGAGTTCACCACAGCGGCTATAGGCCTCTACGACAGGGGCAGTGTATTTAGCTGAGTTCACCACAGCGGCTATAGGCCTCTACGACAGGGGCAGTGCATTTTGCTGAGTTCACCACAGCGGCTATAGGCCTCTACGACAGGGACAGTGTATTTAGCTGAGTTCACCACAGCGGCTATAGGCCTCTACGACAGGGACAGTGTATTTAGCTGAGTTCACCACAGCGGCTATAGGCCTCTACGACAAGGGACAGTGTATTTAGCTGAGTTCACCACAGCGGCTATAGGCCTCTACGACAGGGACAGTGTATTTAGCTGAGTTCACCACAGCGGCTATAGGCCTCTACGACAGGGACAGTGTATTTAGCTGAGTTCACCACAGCGGCTATAGGCCTCTACGACAGGGACAGTGTATTTAGCTGAGTTCACCACAGCGGCTATAGGCCTCTACGACAGGGACAGTGTATTTAGCTGAGTTCACCACAGCGGCTATAGGCCTCTACGACAGGGACAGTGTATTTAGCTCTGTTTGAGGAGCAGGAAGTAAGCAGTATGACGTGACCATAAACAGCAGTGGGACCAAAGATGTTATCATGGGGAGTGCCAAGCAAGATGCTGCTCTTGTTAACTCGTACAGATACTTTTGAGCATGTGCAGGGGAGCTTCCCTCGAGCAACATGATAGCCGCTTGACAACAAGTGCTGACTAGATTAGCATCTTGTTTTTTACTGTTCTTGTTTGGGTTGCAAGTTGCCCCGCTTCTTATGGTAGCGTCATATTGCTGAATCTAATCCGATTTCTTCTTGGTAGAGGAACAATATCCTAATCCAAGCAATTCAGGCCAGGTTTCAGTACCCTTGTGGAACCAGCCTGATCGCAGCGTTCTCCATTTTGATTCACTTCACTATCACATCAGTCAGGCCTTCCTCCAATAGATTGCCGTTTGGAACGAGTTAGCAAATGACCGGTCCAATCCGCATCCTTTCAGAACCAATGGGTGGGTTTTAGGACAAAATCACAGGTGGCCAAACACTGCTTTGAATTAGGCCGTCCTCTGGTTGGTTGAAGGTGATCCAATTGCAGATGAGGTGGTTTTGAATAATGCCTCTCATTAATAATAATAATATATGCCATTTAGCAGACGCTTTTATCCAAAGCGACTTACAGTCATGTGTGCATACATTCTACGTATGGGTGGTCCCGGGAATCGAACCCACTACCCTGGCGTTACAAGCACCATGCTCTACCAACTGAGCTACAGAAGGACACTCAGACCATAGAGGATGATAGAGGCCACTAGTGGCCAAAAGGCAGTGTTAGCATGGGCAGTGCCCTTGAGGGCTTCCACCATTTTAATGTAGTAAACTGGATGGGACTTCCAACTTCATTGACTCATCTCTCCTGGTGACACTGTTGGAGTCATGTTCAACCGGGTCATCAGGAGGGATCAGCCAATAGTGAAGAAAAATGGACTACTTCAAAATGGAGATGCTATACTAGCGCAGATACAAAGATGAGTCCTCTATCTATCTCTATGATTCAAACCATTTAATTGAGGAGGAATGCCAGATGGATATGTACTGTGAAATATAATGGCTAAGGTTTCCCACAGGCTAGTTTGAATTTCAGTCTTCTTCTGCTAAATTAATTAAGACTTAAGACTTGATTTTAGTCCCCAAGTCAAAGTTTCCATGATTGTCTCTGTTTGTCCCCGACTCCCTCAGGAGTACGAAGACCAATGGCAGCGAGGACCCGTCGGATAACCGGGATGGCAAGGAGACATCGGAGAGCCAGGAGGCCACCGACGTCTTCAGCTCGCAGTTCGAGAGCATCCTGGAGTCAGACCGTTTTCGTAGCACCCTTTACAGCAGCCTGGACTCTCTGGATGCCCTATCTTCCTCGGCTGACGACGAGGCGGACTCGGGCTTCACTTTCGACATGCCCCTTACTCCCATGATCCAGCAACGCCTCAAGGAGACGGGCCACTTCGTGGAGTTGTTGCCCGACGCGGGGCGCCAGCGGGAGCGCCAGGAGCTACTCAGCGTCACGACCACGGGGAAGGGCGGGAAAGCCGCCCTGGAAGTGACGTCTTCCTACCTAGAGGAGGTGGTAGCGAGTGGGGACCCCGCTTTCAGCGGCCAATCAGATAAACATTCCAGCGGACCCTTGGCCAATGGGGTGGAGCGGGACCCAAAGGACTGGCTGCACGGCTGCCTGAGGTAGGAAAGAATAGACTTTATTATTGTGGCTGAATAACAACAGGCTCACTGTACTGTTAGGCCTGTACTCTCATAGAGAATTTGTTATAGATTGTAGCACTTCCTACACTGGCACTGAACAGAAGGTTCAAGGTGATTTATTCTGCATAAACTTATAGAAAGAGGTGAGGTGAGGTGAGGTGTGTGTGTGTGTGTGTGTGTGTGTGTGTGTGTGTGTGTGGTGTGTGTGTGAGGTAAAACAACATGCTTCCTTACACAAGGCAACACAAACTAGTGGCATGGGTTGACAACTAGAAACAACTACATGTCTCAACAACCTGTTCATCTATTTGTCCTTTGACCTCCTCCAGGGACACCAGGTCCTGTAGTTGTAGGTTGGCTGAGTAATGAAAGGTACATATTCCATGCTCTTGTTCTAATGCTCGGGTCTGTTAGTATTAAACAAGATTGAGATCTGAGCTTGTATGTTTTTTTCATTCCGAGCTAGAAGAGAGGACAAATAAAATGTCCTTATAAATAAGAATGTAGCAGTGTTTGAGCCTGGGTGTTGCTACTATGTCCACCCGGCAGCACTGTAGAGATCACAATGGTGAGTTAGACGTCTCTGATTTGTGACAAAACTAAGTAGTACCACCATAGTCAAATACAGATAATCAACTATTTTCTGGCGGCAAAGGAAAAACAAGCTTTGTGTTGGTAATAAAACCCCAATACGCAGCTTGAGTTTCCTGACAAGGTTCTCTACATGGGTGGTGAAGCTCAACTTCTCATCCATCCAAACTCCCAGACATTGGTACATTTTGACTTGCTCTATATAATGTTCTTTCAAGGTGTATATGAGGTTGTGCCTGCGCCAGTCTTACCCAGTTCCTGCTTCACAGTGCCTGCCAGTCTTACCCAGTTCCTGCTTCACTATGCCTGCCAATCTTACCCAGTTCCTGCTTCACTATGCCTGCCAATCTTACCCAGTTCCTGCTTCACTATGCCTGCCAATCTTACCCAGTTCCTGCTTCACTATGCCTGCCAATCTTACCCAGTTCCTGCTTCACTATGCCTGCCAATCTTACCCAGTTCCTGCTTCACTATGCCTGCCAATCTTACCCAGTTCCTGCTTCACTATGCCTGCCAATCTTACCCAGTTCCTGCTTCATTATGCCTGCCAATCTTACCCTGTTCCTGCTTCACAGTGCCTGCCAATCTTACCCTGTTCCTGCTTCACAGTGCCTGCCAATCTTACCCTGTTCCTGCTTCACAGTGCCTGCCAATCTTACCCAGTTCCTGCTTCACTATGCCTGCCAATCTTACCCAGTTCCTGCTTCATTATGCCTGCCAATCTTACCCTGTTCCTGCTTCACAGTGCCTGCCAATCTTACCCTGTTCCTGCTTCACAGTGCCTGCCAATCTTACCCAGTTCCTGCTTCACAGTGCCTGCCATTCTTACCCTGTTCCTGCTTCACAGTGCCTGCCAATCTTACCCAGTTCCTGCTTCACAGTGCCTGCCATTCTTACCCCGTTCCTGCTTCACAGTGCCTGCCAATCTTACCCAGTTCCTGCTTCACAGTGCCTGCCATTCTTACCCTGTTCCTGCTTCACAGTGCCTGCCATTCTTACCCTGTTTCTGCTTTACAGTGCCTGCCATTCTTACCCTGTTTCTGCTTCACAGTGCCTGCCATTCTTACCCTGTTTCTGCTTCACAGTGCCTGCCAATCTTACCCTGTTCCTGCTTCAGTGCCAGCCAATCTTACCCTGTTCCTGCTTCAGTGCCAGCCAATCTTACCCTGTTCCTGTTTTATTACTATGGTAATGCTGCCCTCTGCAGGACACATCCTTCTGTTGCAGTATTCCATGGGGATAATGATACTCGAGGTCCACTGCCTTGGGTCAAGTTTAAACTCCAATTCAGGAATTGTATGAATCAATATCTCCATTATTCAATCCGGTATCTATGATTACAGTTTTGTTTTGATATGATTACAGCCTAGACTATATCTAGTTATGTTTTGATATGAATTCAGCCTAGGTGTTAAGAAACACGCCTCAGTGTCTCCTAATATACAGACATCAGTAGGTTTTTGCATACTTTCTTCCACTCCAAAAACACTTAAAAGAGCAGTTTGTAAATCCATCACCGTAATAATAGGCTTTTATAATTGGTTTGCAGGAGCCATTAGGGTCAGGCCATTAGGGTCATTTAATACATTGTTTTAGCACAGTGTACCATGGACGCAACAAAAACATCTAAGGCACAGAATTGAATTTGTACAACCCACCAGCTCAGTTACAAACAGAATTGAATTTGTACAACCCACCAGCTCAGTTACAAACATAATTGAATTTGTACAACCCACCAGCTCAGTTACAAACAGAATTGAATTTGTACCACCCACCAGCTCAGTTACAATAACTTGGCTATCGTGCTTTGTGGTAAAGCATTCTTTTGTGAATCCTAAATTGGCCATAATCAAATAATGTCTTGTTGTTCTATACCTTGACTTTTTAGGTGCTCTCAGAATCAACATTTAGTCTAGGCTTACTGTACCCCTCCGCGAGTCAAAACATTGTCAACTTTGTTCCTCTACTTTTTTTAAAGCTCACAGACAATAAAAAGCAGAACTGTAAGAGCACAAATTACATTGGAAATGGCTTTTAGGATTTGAGGTCTGAATTCCTGGGCACATTACTGAGCAGGAGGCATTGAGTCTGCAGACATTTCCTTCCTTTTCCCAACAGAAATGTGAAAGCACACAGTAAATCCTCCTCTGCATGGGTGGGGTGCAGCAGGGGTAAGATGTATGCTCCCTTAGATAATTTTCTTTAAAAAGGAATATACTATTTCAAATGGGGCTGGCACGGTAATTGTATAATCGTGTAACTGCCGATTTTATAGATGAAGATTGTCATGAAAGTAAATAACTGTCATAACCATTTTTTTGTGTTGAATGAAAAGCTGACCAAAGACTCTGGTTGGGCATTTGTGCGATTTAGTCCATTTCCATGGTAACACAAACTCTTTACAAGGTGATGAAACTTGTTATCGGTGTTGTAGCAAATTAGTCTTCGGTTGCCTAGGAACCCCCTCCCTGCAGCAGCAGCACATGCCTTCAGGAGAGGAGAAAATAAATAAATAGAAACATGTACAGTGACCGCGGCCATTTGGCTGACAAAACCTCATCTTAAATTCCATAACCGTCACAGTCCTAACTTCAAAAGCGTCTCAAGCCAAGTGGTCTGACCCTGCCTCCACATTTGAAAGGAAAGCTTCACCCCGATGTTTATCATCGACCTTTGATATGAATTGACTCACATCATGTCAAATTGCAAGGATGGATAAGAGTAATGGGTCAAATGAATTGATACAACCATCTACCCTTGAAAAAGGTCAAATGAGCAGTGAATTGTAAATCATTTTTCTTTACACTTGGCAATAATCTATCCTAATTTCGATTCATTCAGAATTTTATCCAATGGCTCTAGCATCCAATTTGTAGTGAGTGAGCTTTTTGTGAAAGATTTCTTCTGAAACACAGACTATTTTAATACGCGTCTCCAAACACTGCAGCTATTATGTTCCATTCGGGAAAATGAATTTGGCATTCAATCTGTTACGTCACTGCAGTACATCATCAGATGTTAGGTATCTGTGTTGTGAGCAGAGGCTCATACTGTAGCTTACTATTTCCAGCATATGTGTGCAACTGACATCCCTCTGCGAAGGCATTTTTTTCTCATTTTACCACCAAGCCAGGTTAGAGGATATTAAGCAGCAGTGTTATTTATAGCCTGAGTAGAACAGCAGACACAAGCCCCGCGGAGCCCTGACTCTCACACACATATGGTGAAGGACATAAATACCCCCCCCCCACACACACACACACACACACACACACACACACACACACACACACACACACACACACACACACACACACACACACACACACACACACCCTGCCTGCCACCACCCGAGCAGCCAGCACAATCCCACTTCTTCCTTCATTCATGCTTCTGTGAGGAGTGGCCTCAGCACACAGTCAGGGCTCAGGCCCCTTCAGCAGATGGGGAGGGAGGCAGGAAGCAAGGCTCATTTCCAGCTGGATATCACAGGGAGCACCGTGATGGACTAAAACTCGTGTCCTCTTGCCGGCTCCCTGCCGCACGCATGCAGACATACACACACACACACACACACACACATACACAGACAGACAGACACACTCCAGCCAGTCGGGCCCAGAGCTTTCGGCTTCAAATGAATAAGCAGAATCGAGGCTTTCTACCTGTGTTGTCCTAGCAGCAGCAGCAGCAGCAGCAACAGCCGAGGGCAAGAAACAGCAGTGCTCTTGTCTCCATGTAGGTCAAAGCACAGAGCGCTAAGGGACCCGGCCGCCGGTCACATGGCGCAGGCTAAAGCTAAAGAGTTTCATTCTTAGGGACTTTTCTCCTCTTTCTTCTCCTGCTGGTGAGGCCGGCTTCCTATGGGCTCCTTTGTATCGGCCTGTTTCTCCCAGCCAGGCCCAGCCGACGCCGCTGATGCAACTGAAAGCGACTCCATCCAGTAAGTGGCGACCTTCAGCAATGCATGACATTCTGCCTTATCGTCATGACGATGGCTGCTCCTAGCCTTTCTTTCATAGGCTGTCGGCTGGGAGAATGCAGCCAAGCGGTTTGCTCTCCTCTCCTGCTGTTTAACGTGTGCTGTGTGCTCTGCAGTGTGGCTTGTAGAAACAGTTGCCGATTTACTCCTCTCTCTCTCTCTCTCTCTCTCTCTCTCCCTCTCTCTCCAGCAAAGGTTGTTAACGGGAGGCTTTGCTTTGCAGTATTAATTTTGTTGTCCTTTTCGCCCTCGCTCTCTCCTTCTCCCAGGAAGTGGGTGGTTCCTGTACCACCAGGAAAGAGAACAGGAGTATGACAAGAATAGTAATGTACTGTTCAATGTCATGCTAATTGGAAAGCCATTTGAGATATTAGGCCCATTTGAATATTTGTTGAATGGGTTGAGAAAATATAGCCTCTCTGGGCATTTAGGTCAAGTCTGCAACTGTATAACGTGAAGCCCACTAACTCATCCAGGAGCGAAATGCAAAAGGCCATTCAAGACATGCCGTTTACTTTGTACGCAGAAAATAGACAATTGACAGTGGTACATGTATATGTCATATCAGTGACCATTGAGTTACAAGCAGAAATGGAAAGGACTAATCTCCCATAAGACTTTAATACTCAGTTTCATTACATTGAATTGTTAAAACCTTCATCCTTCCTGCACGTGTAGTTCTCTACATCCAATTTGGTGTTGTGGGGAGAGTTTCATGCAACATGCAGATCAAAATGTAGCAAGGCTGGGAAAAAATATACTTTAGTGTAAAAACATTTTTCTAAATTTTACAGTTGATATTTGCAGTTAAAATGTGAGATCAAATTTTATTGATCACATACACGTGGTTAGCAGATGTTATTGTGAGTGTAGTGAAATGCTTGTGCTTCTAGTTCTGACAGTGCAGCAGTGTCTTAACAGGTAATATCTAACAACTCCACAACAAAACCTAATATCTAACAACTCCACAACAAAACCTAATATCTAACAACTCCACAACAAAACCTAATATCTAACAACTCCACAACAAAACCTAATACACACAATCTAGTAAAGGAATGGGATGAGAATATATATGTATAAAATATATGGATGAGCAGTGACAGAGCGGATAAGAGGCAATAGATGGTAAAGAATAGATAGTGAAGGGTACAGTATACAGTCGTGGCCAAACGTTTTGAGAATGACATTAATTTCCACAAAGTCTGCTGCTTCAGTGTCTTTTAGATATTTTTTGTCAGATTTTACTATGAAATACTGAAGTATAATTACAAGCATTTCATAAGTGTCAAAGGCTTTTATTGACAATTACATGAAGTTGATGCAAAGAGTCAATATTTGCAGTGTTGACCCTTCTTTTTCAAGACCTCTGCAATCTGCCATGGCATGCTGTCAATTAACTTCTGGGTTTCATGGCAGCCCAGCTAATGGCAGACTATTCTTGCATAATCATTGCTTGGAGTTTTTCAGAATTTGTGGGTTTTTGTTTGTCCACCCGTCTCTTGAGGATTGACCACAAGTTCTCAATGGGATTAAGGTCTGGGGAGTTTCCTGGCCATGGACCCAAAATATCAATGTTTTGGCAAGGTGCTCCATCATGCTGGAAATGGCATTGTTCGTCACTAAACGGTTCCTGGATGGTTGGGAGAAATTGCTCTCGGAGGATGTGTTGGTACCATTCTTTATTCATGGCTGTGTTCTTAGGCTAAATAGTGAGTGAGCCCACTCCCTTGGCTGAGAAGCAACCCCACACATGAATGTTCTCAGGATGCTTTACTGTTGGCATGACGCAGGACTGATGGTAGCGCTCACCTTGTCTTCTCCGGACAAGCTTTTTTCCAGATGCCCCAAACAATCGGAAAGGGGATTCATCAGAGAAAATGACTTTACCCCAGTCCTCAGCAGTCCAATCCCTGTACCTTTTGCAGAATATCAGTCTGTCCCTGATGCTTTTCCTGGAGAGAAGTGGCTTCTTTACTGCCCTTCTTCACACCAGGCAATCCTCCAAAAGTCTTCGCCTCACTGTGCGTGCAGATACACTCACACCTGCCTGCTGCCATTCCTGAGCAAGCTCTGTATGGGTGGTGCCCCGATCCCGCAGCTGAAACAACTTTAGGAGACGGTCCTGGCGCTTGCTGAACTTTCTTGGGCGCCCTGAAGCCTTCTTCACAACAATTGAACCACTCTCCTTGAAGTTCTTGATGATCTGATAAATGGTTGATTTAGGTGCAATATTACTGGCAGCAATATCCTTGCCTGTGAAGCCCTTTTTGTGCAAAGCAATGATGACGGCACGTGTTTCCTTGCAGGTAACCATGCTTGACAGAGGAAGAACAATGATTCCAAGCACCACCCTCCTTTTGAAGCTTCCAGTCTGTTATTCAAACTCAATCAGCATGACAGAGTGATCTCCAGCCCTTTCCTCGTCAACACTCATACCTGTGTTAACGAGAGAATCACTGACATGATGGTCAGCTGGTCCTTTTGTGGCAGGGCTGAAATGCAGTGTAAATGTTTTTTGGGGATTCGGTTCATTTGCATGGCAAAGAGGGGCTTTGCAATTCATCTGATCACTCTTCGTAACATTCTGGAGTATATGCAAATTGCCTTCATACAAACTGAGGCAGCAGACTTTGAAAATTAATATTTGTGTCATTCTCATAACTTTTGGCCACGGCTGTACAGTATATACAGATGAGATGAGTAATGCGATATATGTAAACATTCTTAACTATTGTTCCATTTGTTAAAGTGGCCAATGATATCAAGTCTGTAGGTAGGCAGACGCCTCTGTGCTATTGCTGGCTGTTTAACAATCTGATGGCTTGAGATAGAAGCTGTTTTTCAATCTCTCTGTCCCATCTTTGATGCACCTGTACTGACCTCGCCTTCTGGATGATAGCTGGGTGAACAGGCAGTGGCTCGGGTGGTTATTGTCCTTGATGATCTTTTTTGCCTTCCTGTGTCATCGGGTGTTGTAGGTGTCCTGGAGGGCAGGTAGTTTGCCCCCGGTAATGTGTTGTGCAGACCCGACCACCCTCTGGAGAGCCCTGCAGTTGTGGGCGTGCAGTTGCCGTTCCAGGCGGTGATACAGCCCGACAGGATGCTCTCAATTGTGCACCTGTAAAGGTTAGTGAGGGTTTTTGGTGACACTGCAATTTTTTTTAGCCTCCTGAAGTTGAAGAGGCGCTGTTGCGCCTTCTTCACCACATTGTCTGGGTGCGTGGACCATTGCAGTTTGTCGGTGATATGTACACAGAGGAACTTAAAACTTTCCACCTTCTCCACTGCTATCCCTTCGAAGTGAATAGGAGGGTGTACCCTTTGCCATTTTCTGAAGTCCACGATCATCTCTTTTGTTTTGCTGACATTGAGTGAGAGGTTATTTTCCTGACATCACACTCTGAAGGCCCTCACCTCCTCCCTCTAGGTCGTCTCGTCGTTGTTGGTAATCAAGCCTACCACTGTAGTGTTGCTTGCAAGCTTGATGATTGAATTGGAGGTGTGCATAGCCACGTAGTCGTGGGTGAACAGGGATTACAGGAGAGGGCTCAGAATGCACCCTTGTGGGACCCCAGTGTTGAGGATCACCGGAGTGGAGATGTTGTTTCTTACCTTCACCACCTGGGGGTGGCCCATCAGGAAGTCCAGGACCCAGTTGCACAGGGTGGGGTTGAGACCCAGGGTCTCGAGCTTAATGCGTTTGGAGGGTACTTTGGTGTTGAATGCTGAGCTGTAGTCAATGAACAGCATTCTTACATAGTTGTTCCTCTTGTCTAGATGGGATTGTGCAGTGTGATGGCGATTGCATCGTATGTGGATCTGTTGGGGCGGTAAGCAAATTGGAGTGGGTCTAGGCTGACAGGTAGGGTGGAGGTAATATGATTCTTGACTAGTCTCTCAAAGCACTTCATAAAGGACAGAAGTGAGTGCTTAGTCATTTAGTTCAGTTACCTTAGCTTTCTTGGGAATGTTTCTTGGGAACATCTTGAAGCATGTGGGGACAGCAGACTGGGATAGGGATTGATTGAATATGTCTGTAAACACACCAGCCAGCTGGTCTGTGCATGCTTTGGAAATGCGGCTAGGGATGCCGTCTGGACCGGCAGCCTTGCGAGGGTTAACATGTTTCAATATTTTACTCATGTTGGCCACGGAAAAGGAGAGCCCACAGTCCCTGGTAGCAGGCCGTGTCAGTGGCACTGTATTGTCTTCAAAGCGTGCAAAGAAGTTGTTTAATTTGTCTGGGAGCCAAATGTCGATTTCTGCAACAGGGCTGGTTTTCTTTTTGTAATCTGTGATTGCATGTCCTCAGCTAGCCATGTCTCCGTGAAACCGAGTATGTTACAATCCCTGATATCTCTTTCGAAAGCAACTCTTGCCTTAATTTTTGTCAACTTTGTTAACTAGGGACTGGACATTAGCGAGTAATATACTCGGAAGCGGTGGGTGGTGTGCGCGCATCCGAAGCCTCACTAGAAGACCGCTCCGGCACCCTCTCCTCCGACAGCTTTGTTTTGGGTCGGCCTCTGGTATCAGTTTAAATGACCTGGGAGATGCAGACAAAGGATCTGCTTTGGGAAAGTCATATTCCTGGTTGTAGTGCTGGTAAGTTTGGTATTTTAGTAGGATCCCCATTAGCTGTTGCAAAAGCAGCAGCTTTTCTTCCTGGGGTCCACACAAAACATGAAATGTAATACGGAATGACAATACAGAACATCATCAGACAAGAAAAGCTAAAGGACAGAACTACATACATTTTTAAAAGGCACACGTAGACTACATATCAATGCATACACACAAACTATCTAGGTCAAATAGGGGAGAGGCGTTGTGCCACCAGGTGTTGCTTTATCTGTTTTTTGAAACCAGGTTTGCTGTTTATTTGAGCAATATGAGATGGAAGGAAGTTCCATGCAATAAGGGCTCTATATTAGACTGTACATTTTCTTGAATGTGTTCTGGATTTGGGACTATGAAAAGACCCCTGGTGGCATGTCTGGTGGGATACGTGTGTGTGTGTCAGAGCTGTGTGTAAGTTGACTATGCAAACAATTTGGGATTTTCAACAGATTGCATCAATTCTTTTTATAAGAAACAGTCACTCTCCTCGACTCTTAGGCAAGAAAGACTGGCATGCATAGTATTTATATCAGCCCTATGATTACAATTAACAGCAAAACGTGCCACTCTGTTCTGGGCCAGGTGCAGCTCAACTAGGTATTTCCTTGCAGCACTGGACCACACGACTGGACAACAATCAAGATTAGACCAAACTAAAGTTGACGTCTCTCTGATATCCAATCGTTCTTCCCGGCTGTATGTAATAACACGTAAGATTTTCTGGGCTAACAATGTAAGAAATAATACATAAAAAAAAATATATGGCACAGTTTCCTAAGGACTTGAAGCGAAGCTGCCATCTCTATCGGCGCCATCTTGAAAAATAAGTTGTAGTCGTACATTAATTCTAGTCAAAAAACCGACCTTTTGGTGGAAAAACTAGTGGAAACTGGCAGATGATAATTCCTCCTCACTATTGATAAGACTATACTGGTTTTGAATTGTTTTACATTGAATCTGAGGTCATTACTGATCAACAGCAGCCCATTATTTTTCTTAAATTAGCCTAATTTAATAAGGATATTTTTCTTGTGAAGAGTCACGCTTGCAAGTTATATGATTGAAGTTTCTTTAACCATTTGCCATTTTACTCCAATATTGGATGTTGAAATTGTATATTTCCTTCATGTTGTTGTTTGGAGCAGGTTGGCGTGTCATGCATGTGAGTACCGAATACTGCACATTTCTATATTTGGATTTAGGCCTAATCCTGTAGCTCTCTGTGGATTTACAGTTGAAGTCGGAAGTTTACATAGCGAAATACATTTAAACTCAGTTTTTCACAATTCCTGACATTTAATCCTCGTAAAAATCCCCTGTTTTAGGTCAGTTAGGATCACCACTTTATTTTAAGAATGTGAAATGTCAGAATAATAGTAGAGAATATTTATTTCATCACATTCCCAGTGGGTCAGAAGTTTACATACTATTTGAGTGTATTTGGTAGCATTGCCTTTAAATTGTTTAACTTGGGTCAAACGTATCGGGTAGCCTTCTACAAGCTTCCCACAATAAGTTGGGTGAATTTTGGCCCATTCCTCCTGACAGAGCTGGTGTAACTGAGTCAGGTTTGTAGGCCTCCTAGCTCGCACACACTTTTTCAGTTCTGCCCACAAATGTTCCATAGGATTGAGGTCAGGGCTTTGTGATGGCCACTCCAATACCTTGACTTTGTTTTACTTAAGCCATTTTGCCACAACTTTGGAAGTATGCTTGGGGTCATTGTCCATTTGGAAGACCCATTCGCAACCGAGCTTTAACTGATGTCTTGAGATGTTTCATCAATATATCGGTCTCCTTCCTGAGCGTTATGACTGCTGCATGGTCCTATGGTGTTTATACTTGTGTACTATTGTTTGTACAGATGAACGTGGTACCTTGAGGTGTTCCCATCTCAAGGATGAGCGAGACTTGTGGAGGTCTACAATTTTTTTTCTGAGGTCTTGGCTGATTTCTTTTAATTTTCCCATGATGTCAAGCAAAGCACTGAGTTTGAAGGTAGGCCTTGAAATACATCCACAGGTACACCTCCAATTGACTTGAATTACGTCAATTAGCCTATCAGAAGCTTCTAAAGCCATGACATCATTTTCTGGAATTTTCCAAGCTGTTTAAAGTCAGTCAACTTAGTGTATGTAAACTTCTGACCCACTGGAATTATGATACAGTGAAATAATCTGTCTGTAAACAATTGTTGGAAAAATTAATTGTGTCATGCACAAAGTAATTTAGATGTCCTAACAAACTTGCCAAAACTATAGTTTGTTACCAAGAAATTTGTGGAGTGGTTGAAAACTAGTTTTAATGACTCCAACGTAAGTGTATGTAAACTCCAGACTTCAACTGTAAGTAATGTACTTGATGTACTTTATTTCTTCAGGGGTAGCCTGGATCAAACGCACCATTGTGTCACCCTTTAATCATGATGAGGAATGTTCATCAATATTCTGTGCTGTTTATTGTTCAGAATAATATTAAAACACTATTTTACACATTTTGAGGACTAGCCTGATAGACTTGCATATATCATTGGACACATTTGGAGGATTATTGCAATGAGGAACTGCAAGCTTTAGAAGTGAAGATATGTCTGTCAGAAGTTCTATGTCCAGTGAGCTTTCTTCTGGCCTGGCCATGTGAATCATAGATGCTGACTGACTGACAAATAAACAGGTCCCTCAGTGGTGACTGTCTGACTGACAGGTCCCTCAGTGGTGACTGACTGCCTAGCAGGTCCCTCAGTGGTGACTGACTGCCTAGCAGGTCCCTCAGAGGTGGCTGACTGACCTGTCCCTCAGTGGTGACTGACTGACTGACTGACAGGTCCCTCAGTGTTGACTGTCCGACTGACAGGTCCCTCAGTGTTGACTGTCCGACTGACAGGTCCCTCAGTGTTGACTGACTGACTGACAGGTCCCTCAGTGTTGACTGTCCGACTGACTGACTAGCAGGTCCCTCATGGTGATTGACTGACTGACTAGCAGGTCCCTCAGGGGTGGGGGACTGGTCTTTCAGCTATGACCAATTGACCGGTCCCTCACTGCCGGTCCCTCCCCTGACCGGTCCCTCAGTGGTGACTGAGTGACCGGTCCTTCAGCGGTGACCGACTGACCGGTCCCTCTGTGGGGACTGACTGACCGGTCCCTCTGTGGGGACTGACTGACTGACCGGTCCCTCTGTGGGGACTGACTGACTGACCGGTCCCTCTGTGGGGACTGACTGACTGACCGGTCCCTCTGTGGGGACTGACTGACTGACCGGTCCCTCTGTGGGGACTGACTGACTGACCGGTCCCTCTGTGGGGACTGACTGACTGACCGGTCCCTCTGTGGGGACTGACTGACTGACCGGTCCCTCTGTGGGGACTGACTGACTGACTGGTCCCTCTGTGGGGACTGACTGACTGACCGGTCCCTCTGTGGGGACTGACTGACTTTCCCTATACCCTCTCTCCCTTTCCCTATACCCTCTCACCCTTTCCCTATACCCTCTCACCCTTTCCCTATACCCTATACCCTCACCCTTTCCCTACACCCTTTCCCCTTCTCCTACACCCTTTCCCCTTCTAGGTCACTCGTTTTGCCCATTCTAACATTAATTAGAACAGTAACTGAATGCCTCGATGCCTGTCTGCCTGCTTTATATAGCATGCCACTGCCTTGTGACTCACTGTCTGTAGGGGCGTACCTAATAGACTGTGTACATTCATGCTACATGTAACAGGGTTATATTGGTGATTCCCCTTGCCACTTTATTGTTTTGTCTTGCCTTCACCTACTCAACATGGCATCTTATTGGCTGGTTTGCGTAGCTTGCTTACGAGGGAGGATGTTTCAGTTAGAATCGTCCCAGTGAACAAGCACCAAACCAGCGGTAAGTTGTTGGTTGCAAAGCACTGTATTTCAAAAGTGATTTTGTGTGATTATTTAAATGTACAATTTATATCAATTTGTTTGTAAATGTTATTCGAACATCACATAAGATGCAGCGTATTTTGGTGCATATTTGTTGTGCATTTTGTTGGAGAGAATTCCAGCTAATACTAGCTAGCAGCTTACTGTGTCTGGTGGGGGGGGTTCGTATATTTTGTACAGTGTGTGAGTGCAGAGTTGGATGGTGAGCTGTGCACTGCAGGACGTGCAATTTTGTGCTGTTTCTATCAGGTACATTGTTCAAAATATTATATTGTATATAGTAATTGTTATTATTTTGTTAACTACATTGACTAGGGGAACAAGCACCAAACCAGCGTGCGTGAGTGCAGAGTGGGATGGTGAGCTGTGCATTGCATGACGTGCAATTTTGTGATGGCATGGTAGCAAGCGTTCTATTATAAAGGCTGTCATGGTAACAAGCGTTCTATTAGAAAGGCTGTTTCTATCAGAATAAAGCTCCATGACTGGTGCTACAGGTTGGAGTTTGTGTCGATGATTGATTGTACACAACACAAGAAGAGGACTGTTACATACACACACATCACAACTGCTGCTACCAGACTCTTATTATACTGCTCAGTTTATAAACTTCCCCCTTCCCCAATACAAATGTAAGTATTGGACTATAAATTGTGCCTTCCTGTATATTCTATTCTACTGAGACATTTACTTTGTTTGTATTGTTTTATTATTTCTTATTGTTGTTGCATTGTTGAGAAGGAACTTTTAAGTGTGCTTTTCGAATTATACCTTAAGAATCCCGTACATACGACTAATAAAACCTGAAACTTGGCAATTGAAGTGAATGTTTGACTTGCTGACGTTTTCTGGGTTGCGTTCATCAGGACACATCGTAACAAAATGTTACACCATTTTACAACGGAAAATAAAAACAAGTGGTTCTTATTGGACAAGTCCAGGTATTCCCTCGCTGTTATAGACTTTTATTCCATTTGGTTTCTAATAAAAATGACTCTGCTGTCAGTTCCTCCTCCTGAAAGCCAGAGGTCAGTGATGAGCAGGGAAAGACTCCGAACTAAGCAGATGTTTACTAACATAACATTGCAGGCGTAAAATAAACACGGGAACCTCTGGAGGATGACACTAATGCTGAGCCTTGTCAGAAAATCACACCAATCTTCTGCTGCCAAATAATCATGTGAACTAGGTAATTATGAAGCATATCCGATTCACAACCAAATGAGAAGCTTGTGGAAGCTTAACAAGACATACTGAATTAAAGAGCAATCAATGATGTAGCCATGTCTTTTAGTGTTTTCTAAGGACGGTGAATATGAGCTTATAGGCTAGATGACGGTGCAGATGCTGAGTCATTCCTCCAGAGACACATGGCCCTCTACCCACATCCCCTATCCTCTCTGTCAGGGTTTCCCTTAGGCACAGATCTAGGATCAGCTTCCTCTCCCCAAATCCTAACCTTAACCATTAAATGGGGGAAATGCAAAGCTGGCCCAAGATCAGTGTCTAGTGGCAACTTCACCCTAGATTAGTGGTCCCCCACACGTTTTGGTTCTTGACCTAGCACTCCATAGCTAATTCAACCGAGTTGGGGAAACCCTGCCTTAGAGAGGTATTTGTAACTTGACAGAAATGTCCAGATCAACTAGGCCCTGTCAGCTATCATATTTTTTAGCTAGGTTTTTTAGCCCATAGATTTTGTAGTAATGTTCGAGTCACACAAATATCACATGAATACACATAAGACATGCCGAAATGTGTAGAATTGATGGAAATAAGCTTTAAAACCAGCAAAAATGTTTCTCTGCCAACAAGAGAGGGGGGATGTTTAAGTGAAACAGTTTGGGATTCCCTGCCCTATACCGTCATGGTTGTGTTAGGACTGAGCTTAATCTGCAGGCCATGTTCATCTCCTGAGCCGATGCGATGCGGGGGAGGATAACAGGAAGCAGCTCCATTCCTCTGGTATGGGAAGTGTCATGTGCTCTTTGATTACCCGCTCTTAGATCACCCCTCTTCTTTTTCCCCCCATTCCTCACACACACTTTTTCTGTGTGTGTGTGTGTCTGTCTGTCTTTTGTTCACACGCCAACACACCCTCTTTAAGTCTGAGTCAGTGCAGTTCTGTAATCCCCTGCCTTTCCACTCACTCCAGGACCATGATGGTTGAGCAGACGGTGCTGCCGGGTCATATGATGATTGGTGAGCTGGGTCATATGATGAATGGTGAGCCGGGTCATATGATGAATAGTAAGCAGACTGCAGCCGGGTCATGATGATGAATGGTGAGCAGACTGCTGCCGGGTCATATGATGAATGGTGGGCAGACAGGGCTACCTGGGTCATATGATGAATGGTGACAGGGCTAGCCGGGTCATATGATGAATAGTAAGCAGACTGCTGCCGGGTCATATGATGAATGGTGAGCAGACTGCTGCCGGGTCATGATGATGAATGGTGTGCAGACTGCTGCCGGGTCATGATGATGAATGGTGAGCAGACTGCTGCCGGGTCATATGATGAATGGTGAGCAGACAGGGCTGCCTGGGTCATATGATGATGAATGGTGAGCAGACTGCTGCCTGGGTCATATGATGATGATGAATGGTGAGCAGACTGCTGCCTGGGTCATATGATGATGAATGGTGAGCAGACAGGGCTGCCTGGGTCATATGATGAATGGTGGGCAGACAGGGCTGCCTGGGTCATATGATGAATGGTGTAAAGAAAATTAAGCATGTGGGAGGGGCCCACCGTATGGAGGAGGCACAGTTAGGCTAACCCAGGTCAGGATAGGGCCTCGGATGATATACGAAGGAAAGAGGGAAATACCAGACACTTAGTTTTTTTTTGTATAATCATTTGCTGGTCTCTGTATATATTATTGTTGATTTGTGATACCTGAACTTTTTTTCTATCAATCAGTAAAAAGTGGGCCTAATAAAAACCATTGGCTCTGAAAGTGGGAAAGGGGATACCTAGTCAGCTGTACAACTGAATGCCTTCAACTGAAATGTGTCTTCCGCATTTAACCCAAACTTTCTGAATCAGAGAGGTGTCTGGGGATGCCATAATCGACATCCATGTCTTCGGGGAAAAGTGGGCTAACTGCCTTGCTAAGGGGAAGCCTCTTGTGCTCCAGTGAACAGTCCTTTATTTGTGCTTCTTGTTACGTCAATGGCAAAGATCAAGACACAAGTACACTACCATTCAAATGTTTGGGGTCACTTAGAAATGTCCTTGTTTTTTGAAAGAAAAGCTTTTTTTTTTGTCCATTTTTGAATCACTACTGGCTGTATGCGAACGAATGATGTGCGTTTGGAGCAATACTGTCTGTTTCCAAGGCTCAGCCAATCGTTTACATAACAACAGAATGCAGCGCAGCATGCGACTTAAAGAATAGACAACCAACTTACTAGTTACAGCACGATAATGAAGAGGTAAAGTTAGGTGAGATGCCTGACCACGGAGATGGGGTTGAGAAGGTGATGAAGCGAACTTCATGAGCTGTAACCTAAAAAAAAACAAGCATTTGGAAAGTTTGAGGTGAGGGAGAAAGTGTGGTGGAACAAGTATTAGCATTATGTATCTTGCAAGCTGGATCGAATTCTCTGTTAGCTAGCCAGAGAAATGTTGCGCAAAATTAGCCAAATCATCTAATCAAATAATTTAGTTTATGGTGTGAAAATTAGCTTGTTAATAAAGTCAGACAGCCAACGTTAGCTAGTTATGAGAGAATTAGGTGAAAATTAGGCGTTGCTTGTTAGACAAGTGGATTCAGGGATGAAGTGTAGCAGGAGCTGGGCCTGGCTTAAACTGGATGCCACTATGGAGGTGAAAGAAACACCACACACTTCCCTCTTTCTCACTTTTGCTGGCACATTGTAGAACTGATGTCCCCACAGGCAGAACGTGTACAATGTAATAATGTGCAGTGTTGCCCAAATACACTGCTCAAAAAAATAAAGGAAACACTTGCATTGTGTTGTTTAACTCCAAGTCAATCACACTTCTATGAAATCAAACTGTCCACTTAGGAAGCAACACTGATTGACAATAAATTTCACATGCTGTTGTGCAAATGGAATAGACAACAGGTGGAAATTATAGCCACCCCCAATAAAGGAGTGGTTCTGCAGGTGATAACCACAGACCACCTCTCAGTTCCTATGCTTCCTGGCTGATGTTTTGGTCACTTTTGAATGCTGGCGGTGCTTTCACTCTAGTGGTAGCATGAGACGGAGTCTACAACCCACACAAGTGGCTCAGGTAGTGCAGCTCATCCAGGATGGAACATCAATGCGAGCTGTGGCAAGAAGGTTTGCTGTGTCTATCAGCGTAGTGTCCAGAGCATGGAGGCGCTACCAGGAGACAGGCCAATACGTCAGGAGACGTGGAGGAGGCCGTAGGAGGGCAACAACCCAGCAGCAGGACCGCTACCTCCGCCTTTGTGCAAGGAGGAGCACTGCCAGAGCCCTGCAAAATGACCTCCAGCAGGCCACAAATGTGCATGTGTCTGCTCAAACGGCCAGAAACAGACTCCATGAGGGTGGTATGAGGGCCCGACGTCCACAGGTGGGGGTCGTGCTTACAGCCCAACACTGTGCAGGACATTTGGCATTTGCCAGAGAACACCAAGATTGGCAAATTCGCCACTGGTGCCCTGTGCTCTTCACAGATGAAAGCAGGTTCACCCTGAGCACGTGACAGATGTGACAGAGTCTGGAGACGCCGTGGAGAACATTCTGCTGCCTGCAACATCCTCCAGCATGACCGGTTTGGAGGTGGGTCAGTCATGGTTTGGGGTGGCATTTCTTTGGGGGGCCGCACAGCCCTCCATGTGCTCGCCAGAGGTAGCCTGACTGCCATTAGGTACCGAGATGAGATCCTCAGACCCTTTGTGAGACCATGTTGGCCCTGGGTTCCTCCTAATGCAAGACAATGCTAGATCTCATGTGGCTGGAGTGTGTCAGCAGTTCCTGCAAGAGGAAGGCATTGATGCTATGGACTGGCCCACCCGTTCCCCAGACCTGAATCCAATTGATCACATCTGGAATATAATTTTTTTATTTTTTATTTCATCCTTTATTTAACCAGGTAGGCTAGTTGAGAACAAGTTCTCTTTTACAACTGCGACCAGGCCAAGATAAAGCATAGCAATGTGAACAGACAACACAGAGTTACACATGGAGTAAACAATTAACAAGTCAATAACACAGTAGAAAAAAAGAAGAAAAAAAGAGTCTATATACATTGTGTGCAAAAGGCATGAGGAGGTAGGGGAATAATTACAATTTTGCAGATTAACACTGGAGTGATAAATGATCACATGGTCATGTACAGGTAGAGATACTGGTGTGCAAAAAAGTAAATAAATATAAACAGTATGGGGATGAGGTAGGTAAATTGGGTGGGCTATTTACCGATAGACTATGTACAGCTGCAGCAATCGGTTAGCTGCTCAGATAGCAGATGTTTGAAGTTGGTGAAGGAGATAAAAGTCTCCAACTTCAGCGATTTTTGCAATTCGTTCCAGTCACAGGCAGCAGAGAACTGGAACGAAAGGCGGCCAAATGAGGTGTTGGCTTTAGGGATGATCAGTGAGATACACCTGCTGGAGCGCGTGCTACAGGTGGGTGTTGCCATCGTGACCAGAGAACTGAGATAAGGCGGAGCTTTACCTAGCATGGACTTGTAGATGACCTGGAGCCAGTGGGTCTGGCGACGAATATGTAGCGAGGGCCAGCCGACTAGAGCATACTGGTCGCAGAGGTGGGTGGTATAAGGTGTTTTAGTAACAAAACGGATGGCACTGTGAAACTGCATCCAGTTTGCTGAGTAGAGTATTGGAAGCTATTTTGTAGATGACATCGCCAAAGTCGAGGATCGGTAGGAGTCACTTTTACTAGGGTAAGTTTGGCGGCGTGAGTGAAGGAGGCTTTGTTGCGGAATAGAAAGCCGACTCTAGATTTGATTTTAGATTGGAGATGTTTGATATGAGTCTGGAAGGAGAGTTTACAGTCAAGCCAGACACCTAGGTACTTATAGATGTCCACATATTCTAGGTCGGAACCATCCAGGGTGGTGATGCTAGTCGGGCGTGCGGGTGCAGGCAGCAAACGGTTGAATAGCATGCATTCGGTTTTACGAGCTTTTAAGAGCAGTTGGAGGCCATGGAAGGAGTGTTGTATGGCGTTGAAGCTTGTTTGGAGGTTAGATAGCACAGTGTCCAAGGAAGGGCCGGAAGTATACAGAATGGTGTCGTCTGCGTAGAGGTGGATCAGGGAATCGCCCGCAGCAAGAGCAACATCATCATCATTGATATATACATCATGTCTTGCTCCATCCACCAACGCCACGATGCACCACAGACTGTCTAGGAGTTGGCGGATGCTTTAGTCCAGCGTTCTATTGTAAATGCTGTCAAGGTAACACGCGTTCTAATATAAAGGCTGTCATGGTAACAAGCATTCTATTATAAAGGCTGTCATGGTAGCAAGCATTCTATTATAAAGGCTGTCATGGTAGCAAGCGTTCTATTATAAAGGCTGTCATGGTAACAAGCGTTCTATTACAAACACTCATGGTAACGAGCGTTCTATTGTAAAGGCTGTCATGGTAACGAGCGTTCTATTGTAAAGGCTGTCATGATTACGAGCGTTTTATTATAAAGGCTGTCATGGTAGCAAGCGTTCTATTACAAAGGCTGTCATGGTAACGAGCGTTCTATTATAAAGGCTGTCATGGTAACAAGCGTTCTATTATAAAGGCTGTCATGTTAACGAGCGTTCTATTGTAAAGGCTGTCATGGTTACGAGCGTTTTATTATAAAGGCTGTCATGGTAACAAGCGGTCTATTATAAAGGCTGTCATGGTAACACGTGTTCTATTATAAAGGCTGTGATGGTGGCAAGCGTTCTATCGTAAAGGCTGTCATGGTAACAAGTGTTCTATTATAAAGGCTGTCTTGGTAGCAAGCGTTCTATTGTAAAGGCTGTCATGGTAACACGGGTTCCATTGTAAAGGCTGTCATGGTAACAAGCATTCTATTATAAAGGCTGTCATGGCTAACTGCAATATTAGTGCTGTTTTCTTCTCAAGACTTGAGTGTCATTTGCAGTAAAGTCTAGGCAACAAATAACATTGGATTGCATTCTTTATATTTTTTAGATGTGAGTTAGGTTCACATTAGCCACTTTTTATTTTACACAAAACAAGTGTCACCTTTTTGAGCCCTCACCAGTTTGCATTCCTGCTGTATGCCTATGTTAATGTTGAAAATGACTATTGTAGCTGGAAATATTTACAATGTCTACACTGTATTTCTGACAAAAATGGACCCCAAACTTTTGAATGGTAGTGTACGTGAGATGTTTCATGAGCTGAAATAAAAGATCCCAATAATGGTCCATATGCACAAAAAGCTTGTTTCTCTCTCTCCAACCGGCCTCACAACCACAGACCACATGTAACCACGCCAGCCCAGGACTTCCACATCGGGCTTCTTCACCTACTGGATCGTGTTTCAACTGTACCGGGCAGATGCCAGACATTGTGTATGGCGTTGTGTGGGCGATCAGTTTGCTGATGTCAACGTTGTGAACAGAGTGCCACATGGTGATGGTGGGGTTATGGTATGTATGGGCAGGCATAAGCTACGCACAACAAACACAATTGCATTTTATCGATGGCAATTTGAATGCACAGAGATACCGGGACAAGATGTTGAGGCCCATTGTCGTGCCATTCATCCACCGACCATCACCTCATGTTTCAGCATGATAATGCACAACCCAATGTCCCAAGGATCTGTACACAATTCCTGGAAGCTGAAAATGTCCTAGTTCTTCCATGGCTTGTATACTCACCAGACATGTCACCCATTGAGCATGTTTGGGATGCTCTGGTTTGACATGTGCAACAGCGTGTTACAGTTCCCGGTAATATCCAGCAACTTCGCACAGCCACTGAAGAGGAGTGGGACAACATTCCATAGGCCACAATCAACAGCCTGATCAGCTCTATGCAAAGGAGATGTGTCACGCTGCATGAGGCAAATGGTGGTCACGCCAGATACGGACTGTTTTTTTTTTTAATCCATGCCCATACTTTAAAACTTCTTTTTTTAAGGTATCTGTGACCAACTGTATTCCCAGTTATGTGAAATCCATAGATTAGGCCCTAATGAATTCCTTATATGAACTGTAACTGTTAATTGTTGTATGTTGCGTTTTTATATTTTTTTGTTCAGTGTATATAGCCTCCGGTCAGCACTCAGCAAGGATAATGTAGAAATAGTACAAAAGGAAAACCACCTTAAGATATAAAACTCTGGGTGAATAGAAACAGGCGCCAGCGGCCATTATGTACTAAGCGTCTCAGAGTAGGAGTGCTGATCTAGGATCAGGTCTCCCCACACCAGGTAATCTTATTCATTGTGATCTAAAAGCCAAAACCGATCCTAGTCTTACAGGCTGACTACACTGCTCGTGTTGCGTGCACGAGCGTTGCAAAATACATTTAGAAATCTATATAATTAAATTATTGCACCCACACTGCTCGCGCACGCCAACGAGCTTCTGCGTTGCCAAGGGCTAAAATAGAGGTCAGTTCTATTTTTGATGCAGTTCGCGCTTCAAGTCCTGCCTCTCATATCTTGATTGGTTTATAGAAGCAGGTACCCACCTGCTATCTCCTCACTGGTTATACCCACGTGGGTGACTGAAAGACGAACGAGGTTGGTGGCGGTAATACACCTACATTTATGAAAGTTTCCAATCCCAATATAAAGTCAAGAGAAGGAAAAGCCTGGAAGGAGGAGAGATGACTAGAAATGAGTCGGTTGAACGTTTTATTTGGGGATTAATTGGCAGAGTAGATGACCTTGTGCATTTCAGGTAAAATAACAACTCAATGTTGAAATCCCAGGACATATTAGCTAGCAACAGAAAGCTAGCTAAATAGGACAGATTAGCTAGCAAGTGCAAGCTAGCTAGCTAAATTGCCATAAATGTTTAACGTTTTTCAACCTGTCCCCAAATTAATATAATTGGTTCAGAGTTTGTTTTGATATTTTAACCTGCGTGTCATGGTCACATTTGGTGTGGGGGGACAAAATAAATGTATGCACGATGGCGCACGCGCTCAACCAGTTTGGGTTCCGTGTAGATGTCGACTGACTATGATTTTCAACGCCGATACCGATTTCTTGGAGGACAAAAAAAAGCCGATACCGATTAATCGACCGATTTTATAAAAAAGAAAAGAAAAAATTAAGAAAAAATGTATTTGTAATAATGACAATTACAACAATACTGAATGAACTTATTTTAACTTAATATAATACATCAATAAAATCAATTTAGCCTCAAGTAAATAATGAAACATGTTCAATTTGGTTTAAATAATGCAAAAACAAAGTGTTGAAGAAGAAAGTAAGTGCAATATATGCTATGTAAGAAAGCTAACGTTTCAGTTCCTTGCTCAGAACATGAACATATGAAAGCTGGTGGTTCCTTTTAACATGAGTCTTCAATATTCCCAGGTAAGGAGTTTTAGGTTGTAGTTATTATTGGAATTATAGGACTATTTCCCTCTATACCATTTGTATTTCATTAACCTTTGACTATTGGATGTTCTTATAGGCACTTTAGTATTGCCAGTGTAACAGTATAGCTTCCGTCTCTCTCCTCGCTCCTCACTGGGCTCGAACCAGCAATAAAACGACAATTAGCGCGCGCTAACTAGCTAGCCATTTCACTTCGGTTACACCAGCCTCATCTCGGGAGTTGATAGGCTTGAAGTCATAAACAGCGCAATGCTTGACGCTCAACGAAGAGCTGCTGGCAAAACGCACAAAAGTGCTGTTTGAATGAATGTTTACGCGCCTGCTTCTGCTTACCACCACTCAGTCAGATACTTAGATACGTGTATGCTCAGTCAGATTATATGCAATGCAGGACACGCTAGATAATATCTAGTAATATCATCAACCATGTGTAGTTAACTAGTGATTATGATTGATTATTTTTTTATAAGATAAGTGTAATGCTAGCTAGTAAATTACCTTGGCTTACTGCATTCGCGTAACAGGCAGTCTCCTTGTGGAGTGCAACGAGAGAGAGGCAGGTCGTTATTGCATTTACATTACATTTAAGTCATTTAGCAGACGCTCTTATCCAGAGCGACTTACAAATTGGTGCATTCACCTTATGACATCCAGTGGAACAGCCACTTTACAATAGTACATCTAAATCTTTTAAGGGGGGGTGAGAAGGATTACTTTATCCTATCCTAGGTATTCCTTAAAGAGGTGGGGTTTCAGGTGTCTCCGGAAGTTGGTGATTGACTCCGCTGTCCTGGCGTCGTGAGGGAGTTTGTTCCACCATTGGGGGCCAGAGCAGCGAACAGTTTTGACTGGGCTGAGCGGGAACTGTACTTCCTCAGTGGTAGGGAGGCGAGCAGGCCAGAGGTGGATGAACGCAGTGCCCTTGTTTGGGTGTAGGGCCTGATCAGAGCCTGGAGGTACTGAGGTGCCGTTCAGAGTTCACAGCTCCGTAGGCAAGCACCATGGTCTTGTAGCGGATGCGAGCTACAACTGGAAGCCAGTGGAGAGAGCGGGGTGACGTGGAGAGAACTTGGGAAGGTTGAACACCAGACGGGCTGCGGCGTTCTGGATGAGTTGTAGGGTTTAATGGCACAGGCAGGGAGCCCAGCCAACAGCGATTGCAGTAATCCAGACGGGAGATGACAAGTGCCTGGATTAGGACCTGCGCCGCTTCCTGTGTGAGGCAGGGTCGATTTACTTCTGCGGATGTTGTAGAGCATGAACCTACAGGAACGGGCCACCGCCTTGATGTTAGTTGAGAACGACAGGGTGTTGTCCAGGATCGCCAAGGTTCTTAGCGCTCTGGGAGGAGGACACAATGGAGTTGTCAACCGTGATGGCGAGATCATGGAACGGGCAGTCCTTCCCCGGGAGGAAGAGCAGCTCAGTCTTGCCGAGGTTCAGCTTGAGGTGGTGATCCGTCATCCACACTGATATGTCTGCCAGACATGCAGAGATGCGATTCGCCACCTGGTCATCAGAAGGGGGAAAGGAGAAGATTAATTGTGTGTCGTCTGCATAGCAATGATAGGAGAGACCATGTGAGGTTATGACAGAGCCAAGTGACTTGGTGTATAGCGAGAATAGGAGAGGGCCTAGAACAGAGCCCTGGGGGACACCAGTGGTGAGAGCGCGTGGTGAGGAGACAGATTCTCGCCACGCCACCTGGTAGGAGCGACCTGTCAGGTAGGACGCCCCAAGCGTAAATAACGCGCCGGAGATGCCCAACTCGGAGAGGGTGGAGAGGAGGATCTGATGGTTCACAGTATCGAAGGCAGCCGATAGGTCTAGAAGGATGAGAGCAGAGGAGAGAGAGTTAGCTTTAGCAGTGCGGAGCGCCTCCGTGATAGAGAGAAGAGCAGTCTCAGTTGAATGACTAGTCTTGAAACCTGACTGATTTGGATCAAGAAGGTCATTCTGAGAGAGAGCTGGGAGAGCTGGCCAAGGACGGCACGTTCAAGAGTTTTGGAGAGAAAAGAAAGAAGGGATACTGGTCTGTAGTTGTTGACATCGGAGGGATCGAGTGTAGGTTTTTTCAGAAGGGGTGCAACTCTCGCTCTCTTGAAGACGGAAGGGACGTAGCCAGCGGTCAGGGGATGAGTTGATGAGCGAGGTGAGGTACTGGGAGAAGGTCTCCGGAAATGGTCTGGAGAAGAGAGGAGGGGATAGGGTCAAGCGGGCAGGTTGTTGGGCGGCCGGCCGTCACAAGACGCGAGATTTCATCTGGAGAGAGAGGGGAGAAAGAGGTCAGAGCACAGGGTAGGGCAGTGTGAGCAGAACCAGCGGTGTCGTTTGACTTAGCAAACGAGGATCGGATGTCGTCGACCTTCTTTTCAAAATGGTTGACGAAGTCATCTGCAATTGCGTTGGACAAGTTAACTGTAAGGTTGCAAGATTGGATCCCCCGACCTGACACGGTGAAAATCTGTCGTTCTGCCCCTGAACAATGCAGTTCACCCACCGTGCCTAGGGCGTCATTGAAAATAAGAATGTGTTATTAACTGACTTGCCTAGTTAAATAAAGGTATAAAACAAAATCGGCGCCCAAAAATACCGATTTCCGATTGTTATGAAAACTTGAAATCGGCCCTAATTAATCGGCCATTCCGATTAATCGGTCGACCTCTAGTTCCGTGTTAAAACGGCGTACGAATATGGGCCCCTCCAGACAGGTCTTTTTGTTGTTGTATTTATTAAGGATCCCCATTAGCTGTTGCCATAGCTACTCTTCCTGGGGTCCAAACAAGATTTAAGGCAATTACATCACAAAATCATTCTAATAAAACAGTACATCATACAACACATTATTACACAACTACTCTACCACTACATATCTACAATACAACATATATTATACCACGATATCGTTATGCATGGATGTGTAGGTTCAGAGTTTGAGGTTGTCATGCCTAAATTTGCTAATCTTGTCAATGAAAAAAGTAAAGTATTTGGCATTATCAGTGTGTTTTTTTGAGCCATCTGATTCAATGAAGTTCGCCTTTGTTTTTCATAGTACAGTTTCTTCTTATTTTTGTTCAGTCACATGATTTCACAATCTACAGTACGTTTGCCAATCATCTGGGCAGCCAGACTTATTTGCCATTTCCTTTTGCCTCATCCCTTTCAACCATACCGTGCCATACCGTGCTTATTAGTAACTGGAATAAGCAATTTCATAAATGCGTCAAGTGCAGCGTCTGATTTACTTCTCATTACACACAACAGAACAGCAAATAGCTGGTATACAAGACATCCACCTCTTCTCTTATTCACATATTCCAGTTAAAAGCACTTATTTAGGATGCCTTTGTCTGTTTTAGTTTTATATGGCTTGAAAATATATTTTGTGGCATAAACCCACAGGACACATTTAGAGACATTCTTCACATGCAAAGTATTCGGCTGAAAACAATTTCACTGCAATTAAATCCCTTCACGTGTTTCTCAAGCAAGCGGAGTGTCATAACCAGGTTTGATTTGGATGAAGTGAGAGGCATACTTTGTGTTTGCTGGAGTAGTATACAGGTTGTCATGACGACAAGAACTTCCTCATGCTGTGTAGTTCCCTCTTTAGATGTCAGAGGAAATGAATGTAAATGATCATGTTTACTGTACTAAAGTAGTCACAATGTGTTTTAGCACCTCCACCCCTTACGTTTTCTGTAATGACACCAGAAACCAAACTGAATGATTCATAATCTCTCAGGCCGTGCTCCAAATGACACCCTATTCCCTGTATAGTGCACTATTGACCAGGGCCCATAGTACCCTGGGTAAAAGTAGTGCACTAAATCAGGAAAAAAGTTCCAATAAAGTTCAATTTGGGATGGAGCCCCAATTCTTCTGTTGCAGTACAGTAAATAACTGTATGACAAGCTGTGTTTGAGTACGGTTCCAATGGCTCACTGGGTGAGAGCACAGTACTGGTAACATTAGGCCGGTTGGTTATACTGTAGGGCACAGTACTGGTAACATTAGGCTGGTGGGTTATACTGTAGAGCACAGTACTGGTAACATTAGGCCGGTTGGTTATACTGTAGAGCACGGTACTGGTAACATTAGGCCGGTTGGTTATACTGTAGAGCACGGTACTGGTAACATTAGGCTGGTGGGTTATACTGTAGAGCACAGTACTGGTAACATTAGGCCGGTTGGTTATACTGTAGGGCACGGTACTGGTAACATTAGGCTGGTGGGTTATACTGTAGAGCACAGTACTGGTAACATTAGGCCGGTTGGTTATACTGTAGGGCACAGTACTGGTAACATTAGGCTGGTGGGTTATACTGTAGAGCACAGTACTGGTAACATTAGGCCGGTTGGTTATACTGTAGAGCACGGTACTGGTAACATTAGGCCGGTTGGTTATACTGTAGGGCACGGTACTGGTAACATTAGGCTGGTGGGTTATACTGTAGAGCACAGTACTGGTAACATTAGGCCGGTTGGTTATACTGTAGGGCACAGTACTGGTAACATTAGGCTGGTGGGTTATACTGTAGAGCACAGTACTGGTAACATTAGGCCGGTTGGTTATACTGTAGAGCACGGTACTGGTAACATTAGGCCGGTTGGTTATACTGTAGGGCACGGTACTGGTAACATTAGGCTGGTGGGTTATACTGTAGAGCACAGTACTGGTAACATTAGGCCGGTTGGTTATACTGTAGAGCACGGTACTGGTAACATTAGGCCGGTTGGTTATACTGTAGGGCACGGTACTGGTAACATTAGGCTGGTGGGTTATACTGTAGAGCACAGTACTGGTAACATTAGGCTGGTTGTAACATTAGGCCGGTTGGTGGGTTATACTGTAGAGCACGGTACTGGTAACATTAGGCTGGTGGGTTATACTGTAGGGCACGGTACTGGTAACATTAGGCTGGTGGGTTATACTGTAGAGCACAGTACTGGTAACATTAGGCTGGTGGGTTATACTGTAGAGCACGGGTACTGGTAACATTAGGCTGGTGGGTTATACTGTAGAGCACGGTACTGGTAACATTAGGCTGGTGGGTTATACTGTAGAGCACATTAGGCTGGTGGGGTGTTGGTAACATTAGGCTGGTGGGTTATACTGTAGAGCACGGTACTGGTAACATTAGGCTGGTGGGTTATACTGTAGAGCACGGTGTTGGTAACATTAGGCTGGTGGGTTATACTGTAGAGCACGGTACTGGTAACATTAGGCTGGTGGGTTATACTGTAGAGCACGGTACTGGTAACATTAGGCTGGTGGGTTATACTGTAGAGCACGGTGTTGGTAACATTAGGCTGGTGGGTTATACTGTAGAGCACGGTACTGGTAACATTAGGCTGGTGGGTTATACTGTAGAGCACGGTACTGGTAACATTAGGCTGGTGGGTTATACTGTAGAGCACGGTACTGGTAACATTAGGCTGGTGGGTTATACTGTAGACGGTACTGGTAACATTAGGCTGGTGGGTTATACTAGAGCACAGTACTGGTAACAACTGGTGGGTTTAGGCTGGTGGGTTATACTGTAGAGCACGGTACTGGTAACATTAGGCTGGTGGGTTATACTGTAGAGCACGGTTATACTGTAGGGCACGGTGGTAACATTAGGCTGGTGGGTTATACTGTAGAGCACGGTACTGGTAACATTAGGCTGGTGGGTTATACTGTAGAGCACGGTACTGGTAACATTAGGCTGGTGGGTTATACTGTAGACTGGTAACACGGTTATACTGGTAACATTAGGCTGGTGGGTTATACTGTAGAGCACGGTACTGGTAACATTAGGCTGGTGGGTTATACTGTAGTACTGGCACGGTTGGGTAGTACTGGTAACATTAGGCTGGTGGGTTATACTGTAGAGCACGTACTGGTAACATTACTGGTAACATTAGGCTGGTGGGTTATACTGTAGAGCACGGTACTGGTAACATTAGGCTGGTGGGTTATACTGTAGAGCACAGTACTGGTAACATTAGGCTGGTGGGTTATACTGGTGGGTTATAGAGCACGGTACTGGTAACATTAGGCTGGTGGGTTATACTGTAGGGCACGGTACTGGTAACATTAGGGTTATACAGAGCACGGTACTGGTAACATTAGGCTGGTGGGTTATACTGTAGAGCACGGTACTGGTAACATTAGGCTGGTGGGTTATACTGTAGAGCACGGTACTGGTAACATTAGGCTGGTGGGTTATACTGTAGAGCACGGTACTGGTAACATTAGGCTGGTGGGTTATACTGTAGAGCACGGTACTGGTAACATTAGGCTGGTGGGTTATACTGTAGAGCACGGTACTGGTAACATTAGGCTGGTGGGTTATACTGTAGAGCACGGTACTGGTAACATTAGGCTGGTGGGTTATACTGTAGAGCACGGTACTGGTAACATTAGGCTGGTGGGTTATACTGTAGAGCACGGTGTTGGTAACATTAGGCTGGTGGGTTATACTGTAGAGCACGGTACTGGTAACATTAGGCTGGTGGGTTATACTGTAGAGCACGGTACTGGTAACAACTGGTGGGTTATATTAGGCTGGTGGGTAACATTAGGCTGGTGGGTTATACTGTAGAGCACGGTACTGGTAACATTAGGCTGGTGGGTTATACTGTAACATTAGAGCACGGTACTGGTAACATTAGGCTGGTGGGTTATACTGTAGAGCACGGTATTGGTAACATTAGGCTGGTGGGTTATATACGGTGTAGAGGCTGGTGGGTTATACTGTAGCTGGTAACATTAGGCTGGTGGGTTATACTGTAGAGCACGGTACTGGTAACATTAGGCTGGTGGGTTATACTGTAGAGCACGGTACTGGTAACATTAGGCTGGTGGGTTATACTGTAGAGCACGGTACTGGTAACATTAGGCTGGTGGGTTATACTGTAGAGCACGGTGTTGGTAACATTAGGCTGGTGGGTTATACTGGTAACATTAGGCTGGTGGGTTATACTGTAGAGCACGGTACTGGTAACATTAGGCTGGTGGGTTATACTGTAGAGCACGGTGTTGGTAACATTAGGCTGGTGGGTTATACTGTAGAGCACGGTGTTGGTAACATTAGGCTGGTGGGTTATACTGTAGAGCACGGTACTGGTAACATTAGGCTGGTGGGTTATACTGTAGAGCACGGTACTGGTAACATTAGGCTGGTGGGTTATACTGTAGAGCACGGTACTGGTAACATTAGGCTGGTGGGTTATACTGTAGAGCACGGTACTGGTAACATTAGGCTGGTGGGTTATACTGTAGAGCACGGTACTGGTAACATTAGGCTGGTGGGTTATATACTGTAGGCACGGTACTGGTAACATTAGGCTGGTGGGTTATACTGTAGAGCACGGTACTGGTAACATTAGGCTGGTGGGTTATACTGTAGAGCACGGTGTTGGTGCTTGGTAACATTAGGCTGGTGGGTTATACTGTAGAGCACACTGGTAGGCTGGTGGGGTAACATTAGGCTGGTGGGTTATACTGTAGAGCACGGTACTGGTAACATTAGGCTGGTGGGTTATACTGTAGAGCACGGTACTGGTAACATTAGGCTGGTGGGTTATACTGTAGAGCACGGTACTTAACATTAGGCTGGTGGGTTATACTGTAGAGCACGGTACTGGTAACATTAGGCTGGTGGGTTATACTGTAGAGCACGGTACTGGTAACATTAGGCTGGTGGGTTATACTGTAGAGCACTGGTAACATTAGGCTGGTGGGTTATACTGTAGAGACGGTACTGGCATTAGGCTGGTGGGTTATACTGTAGAGCACGGTACTGGTAACATTAGGCTGGTGGGTTATACTGTAGAGCACGGTACTGGTAACATTAGGCTGGTGGGTTATACTGTAGAGCACGGTGTTGGTAACATTAGGCTGGTGGGTTATACTGTAGAGCACGGTACTGGTAACATTAGGCTGGTGGGTTATACTGTAGAGCACGGTACTGGTAACATTAGGCTGGTGGGTTATACTGTAGAGCAGAGCACTGTACTGGTAACATTAGGCTGGTGGGTTATACTGTAGAGCACGGTACTGGTAACATTAGGCTGGTGGGTTATACTGTAGAGCACGGTACTGGTAACATTAGGCTGGTGGGTTATACTGTAGAGCAGTACTGGTAACAGGCTGGTGGGTTATACTGTACTGGTAACATTAGGCTGGTGGGTTATACTGTAGAGCACGGTACTGGTAACATTAGGCTGGTGGGTTATACTGTAGAGCACGGTACTGGTAACATTAGGCTGGTGGGTTATACTGTAGAGCACGGTACTGGTAACATTAGGCTGGTGGGTTATACTGTAGAGCACGGTACTGGTAACATTAGGCTGGTGGGTTATACTGTAGAGCACAGTACTGGTAACATTAGGCTGGTGGGTTATACTGTAGAGCACGGTACTGGTAACATTAGGCTGGTGGGTTATACTGTAGAGCACGGTACTGGTAACATTAGGCTGGTGGGTTATACTGTAGAGCACGGTACTGGTAACATTAGGCTGGTGGGTTATACTGTAGAGCACGGTACTGGTAACATTAGGCTGGTGGGTTATACTGTAGAGCGGTGTTGGTAACATTAGGCTGGTGGGTGGGTTATACTGTAAGCACGGTACTGGTAACATTAGGCTGGTGGGTTATACTGTAGAGCACGGGTAACATTAGGCTGGTATTAGGCTGGTGGGTTATATAGAGCACGGTACTGGTAACATTAGGCTGGTATATACTGTAGAGCACGGTGTTGGTAACATTAGGCTGGTGGGTTATACTGTAGAGCACGGTACTGGTAACATTAGGCTGGTGGGTTATACTGTAGAGCACGGTACTGGTAACATTAGGCTGGTGGGTTATACTGTAGAGCACGGTACTGGTAACATTAGGCTGGTGGGTTATACTGTAGAGCACGGTGTTGGTAGGCTGGTGGGGTAACACTGGTAACATTAGGCTGGTGGGTTATACTGTAGAGCACGGTACTGGTAACATTAGGCTGGTGGGTTATACTGTAGAGCACGGTACTGGTAACATTAGGCTGGTGGGTTATACTGTAGAGCACGGTACTGGTAACATTAGGCTGGTGGGTTATACTGTAGAGCACGGTACTGGTAACATTAGGCTGGTGGGTTATACTGTAGAGCACGGTACTGGTAACATTAGGCTGGTGGGTTATACTGTAGAGCACGGTACTGGTAACATTAGGCTGGTGGGTTATACTGTAGAGCACGGACTGGTAACAGGCGGTTATACTGGTACTAACATTAGGCTGGTGGGTTATACTGTAGAGCACGTACTGGTAACATTAGGCTGGTGGTTATACTTAGAGCACGGTACTGGTAACATTAGGCTGGTGGGTTATACTGTAGAGCACGGTACTGGTAACATTAGGCTGGTGGGTTATACTGTAGAGCACGGTACTGGTAACATTAGGCTGGTGGGTTATACTGTAGAGCACGGTACTGGTAACATTAGGCTGGTGGGTTATACTGGTGGGTTATACTGTAGAGCACGGTACTGGTAACATTAGGCTGGTGGGTTATACTGTAGAGCACGGTACTGGTAACATTAGGCTGGTGGGTTATACTGTAGAGCACGGTACTGGTAACATTAGGCTGGTGGGTTATACTGTAGAGCACGGTACTGGTAACATTAGGCTGGTGGGTTATACTGTGTACTGGTAACATTAGGCTGGTGGGTTATACACACGGTACTGGTAACATTAGGCTGGTGGGTTATACTGTAGAGCACACATTAGGCTGGTGGGGTAACTGGTAATTAGGCTGGTGGGTTATACTGTAGAGCACGGTACTGGTAACATTAGGCTGGTGGGTTATACTGTAGAGCACGGTGTTGGTAACATTAGGCTGGTGGGTTATACTGTAGAGCACGGTACTGGTAACATTAGGCTGGTGGGTTATACTGTAGAGCACGGTACTGGTAACATTAGGCTGGTGGGTTATACTGTAGAGCACGGTACTGGTAACATTAGGCTGGTGGGTTATACTGTAGAGCACGGTACTGGTAACATTAGGCTGGTGGGTTATACTGTAGAGCACGGTACTGGTAACATTAGGCTGGTGGGTTATACTGTAGAGCACGGTACTGGTAACATTAGGCTGGTGGGTTATACTGTAGAGCACGGTACTGGTAACATTAGGCTGGTGGTAACATTAGGCTGGTGGGTTATACTGTAGAGCACGGTACTGGTAACATTAGGCTGGTGGGTTATACTGTAGAGCACGGTACTGGTAACATTAGGCTGGTGGGTTATACTGTACGGTACTGGTAACATTAGGCTGGTGGGTACTGGTAACATTAGGCTGGTGGGTTATACTGTAGAGCACGGTACTGGTAACATTAGGCTGGTGGGTTATACTGTAGAGCACGGTGTTGGTAACATTAGGCTGGTGGGTTATACTGTAGAGCACGGTGTTGGTAACATTAGGCTGGTGGGTTATACTGTAGAGCACGGTACTGGTAACATTAGGCTGGTGTTGGTTATACTGTAGAGCACAGTACTGGTAACATTAGGCTGGTGGGTTATACTGTAACATTAGGCTGGTGGGTTATACACAGTACTGGTAACATTAGGCTGGTGGGTTATACTACTGTAGAGCACGGTGTTGGTAACAGTAGGCTGGTGGGTTATACTGTAGAGCACGGTGTTACTGGTTGGTTATACTGTAGAGCACGGTACTGGTAACATTAGGCTGGTGGGTTATAACAGTACTGGTAACATTAGGCTGGTGGGTTATACTGTAGAGCACGGTACTGGTAACATTAGGCTGGTGGGTTATGGTAACGGTGTTGGTAACATTAGGCTGGTGGGTTATACTGTAGAGCACGGTACTGGTAACATTAGGCTGGTGGGTTATACTGTAGAGCACGGTACTGGTAACATTAGGCTGGTGGGTTATACTGTAGAGCACGGTACTGGTAACATTAGGCTGGTGGGTTATACTGTAGAGCACAGTACTGGTAACATTAGGCTGGTGGGTTATACTGTAGAGCGGTGTTGGTAACATTGGTAACATTGGTAACATTAGGCTGGTGGGTTATACTGTAGAGCACGGTAGGCTGGTAACAGTAGGCTGGTGGGTTATACTGTAGAGCACGGTACTGGTAACATTAGGCTGGTGGGTTATACTGTAGAGCACGGTACTGGTAACATTAGGCTGGTGGGTTATACTGTAGAGCACGGTACTGGTAACATTAGGCTGGTGGGTTATACTGTAGAGCACAGTACTGGTATTAGGCTGGTGGGTTATACATTAGAGCACTGGTAACATTAGGCTGGTGGGTTATACTGTAGAGCACTGGTGGGGTACGGTACTGGTATTAGGCATTAGAGCACGGTACTGGTAACATTAGGCTGGTGGGTTATACTGTAGAGCACAGTACTGGTAACATTATGCTGGTGGGTTATACTGTAGAGCACAGTACTGGTAACATTATGCTGGTGGGTTATACTGTAGAGCACACAGTAACTGTGGGTTAACATTAGGCTGGTGGGTTATACTGTAGAGCACGGTACTGGTAACATTAGGCTGGTGGGTTATACTGTAGAGCACAGTACTGGGGTAACATTACATTAGGCTGGTTGGTTATACTGTAGAGCACAGTACTGGTAACATTATGCTGGTGGGTTATACTGTAGAGCACAGTACTGGTAACATTATGCTGGTGGGTTATACTGTAGGGCACGGTACTGGTAACATTAGGCTGGTGGGTTATACTGTAGAGCACGGTACTGGTAACATTAGGCTGGTGGGTTATACTGTAGAGCACGGTACTGGTAACATTAGGCTGGTGGGTTATACTGTAGAGCACGGTACTGGTAACATTAGGTGGGTTGATTTTTTTTCCCCCATAGGCCATGTACAGTAATTAATGAATACGCTGTCAATTTTTACAGTTGTATGTTGATTTTGATAAACCCCCCCTTTCTACATGTTTGTTATGAACCAGTATCAGACAGTTTTAGTGACTGTGACAGAGTTTTATCTGTCAATCAATGTAGTAATTGCAAAACGGTGATGTAAAAAGACTATGGTGTTGGAGGAGGTTTGAGAAAGTAGGGATTGAGACGTGCTGGTGTCAGACTATTTTGATTTGAAAAGAATTTGATCTTCTGCCACATGCAGACATAAACGCTGCTAAGCATTAAGTGATCCTCCCCGTTTGTGGACAATGAGAATAGATTAATTTCATCCGAGTTAAGTTCAAATGCAATATTAATAACGTTTAGTTAGTCCAAGTGACAGCTCTTTAGTGCAGCTCAAATTGTGCTCGTGAGAGCGCCCCACTGAAAAATTTACTGCTAAGCAGAAGAAATTAAATTGCATATTCTTGATGGCTCCAGTAACTTCTACTCTGTTGGCTCTAGTAACTGCTACTTTGTTGGTTCTAGTAACTTCTACTCTGTTAGCTGTAGCAACTGCTACTTTGTTGGTTCTAGTAACTTCTACTCTGTTGGCTCTAGCAATTGCTTCTCTGTTGGTTGTAGTAACTTCTACTATTGGTTCTCGCAACTGCTACTCTGTTGGTTCTAGAAACGGCTGCTGGTTTTTCAACAGTACCATTTGTGCTAAAAATAGCACCCTATTCTTTGTATAGTGCACTACTTTTCGACCAGAACCATATAGGCTCTATGGGCCTTGTTCAAAAGTATTTCACTACACAGGGAATAGGGTGCCATTTGGTGCACAGGCTCCTGATCCTCCATTGTCCCAGATGGAGGAGGCCTCCAGGACGTCTAATGAGACGAGTGAGACCATGGATGGGCGAGACGACAGTGAGTCATTGCTGGGAAATCTCTCGGCAGCTGTTTTTGGACACACCCTCTAGAGACTTGGGAATACAGAGCAGAACACCGCTGGCTTGGTCTGCCTGTGGTTACAGACAGTGACAGAGAGACAATCATTGGAGAGTAGAGGAGGCATTCAAGTTATTCATTCACCAAAAAATGACCTACTCAAACACCACATTCGCATGCTGGTTTCCCCTTGTGGTGTTTCAATGGTCAATCACCAGAGCGTGGTCAGCTTACTTTATCTGTCTCTGAATGCTTAAGCTGGGGTTTGTTTATGTTATAGATCATTTAATGGTTTAAGGGTCTGTCATTTGCTTTATTCGACTGAGCTTGAGTGACGATGAGCTTGTGTACGACATGTTTTTTCTTTAAAGCTCTGTTTTGTTTGGAGGGTTTTCATGCAATCGGCTTAGGCCTATGTTTTAGTGCAGTGCAGATTCTGAGGTTCTTGATTATTCATTGTCATTCAAATGAAAGGTTAATTTCGTTTTGATATTCCAAAATGTTGCAACCTTAACTTGACAGAATTGAGGAACATCCAACCCAACGTCACAGATGAGTTGGTTCTGTAATTGCAGTGGTTTCTCATTTTCAGACCAAATGACACATGATTTCAATGCTCAGTAAAAGCCTTCTAAATGCTGATTATACACTGGCTGTATGCAAATGGTTTGTTTTGTCTATCTTGATCCCAGGAGGATCAACTGTGTATTTTTGTTATTGCCTGTTTGGCTGAAATAAGGGTTACTGTGGTCGAGAAATGGTCTCTATAAGAGGCTTTACTGCTTTAAAATGGAGGTTTGTTTTGGTATGACTCAGACAAAATGCAGTCGATTAAAATGAGGAATAGTTTATTGTCCATGTCAATCCCAAAGATGGAGAATGCCAAACCATATTTCATTAACATAACCATTAACATAAATTAGATATACTTGGGCAAGTCCGATGGATGAGCAGATTGAAGATTAATTTTCAGCATCCGTCTTTCATTACTTCTGTTCTTACACTCTTTGCCTATTCAGCTGAAGGGGAAGTTGTGCTGCACTCGCGGGGAGGCAGGATGTTATAACTTTCTCTGTTTGATGTGTGTTTCAATGCACGGGACCAGAGATGCTGTATAATGACGAGACTATCTTGTTTCCGCTTTAACAATGAGAGTCGTTGTCCCAAAGGCGGGAAGGCAGGCGGTCTGCATATCGTGGACAGATTTTGACGGGAGTGAACCTTCTCGCTTCGCCTCTTGCTCTCTGACGGGACTCTCTTCTTTCGGTACTCGCTATCTGGATGCAATGGTTTGTGGGAAATGCCTCCACATTTCAGCCTAGTAGGAGATGAGCCGAGATTCAACAAAGTAAAAGTATTTTCTTCTTCGTTGAACAAACGTATTGTGGACTGCGCGCGGTACTAATACACAGCATGAGCTGCACTCTATACACGTGGACTGGAATGCACGCGAATAACTTTCCGTAGTCTTTTTAAAGCAACGTATTCAGACTTAAGTGTTGGATATCTGTGCACAATTTCGCAGCAGGTAAAGTTTTTTTGTTGTTGGATGAAACGCTGACACGGTGGTCAATTGAATTCCAACTTGCGATGAGACGATTTAGTGCTATTTACTCGCATGAAACACAACCAACAACTCACCAAATGTGACGTATAACCAACGGGACTCAGGAATGTTTGGAAGGTGAGATTATCCATGGCACAGTTACAAATTGGCAAGTAGGCTACACTGTTGTCTTTTTAGGAGGGTGGAGTTTAGGAGTGTCCTTTTGAGAGAGATTTTCAACAGGTTTCTTCTCTCAGTAATGTCTAATTTCTCACTTCACGAAACGACTAAGGCTATGTTTAGACGGGCAGCCCAAATCTGATATATTTCCACTAATTGGTCTATTGACTAAGCACAGATTTTTTTAAACAAAACTGTTCTGGTTGGTCAAAATACCTATTGAGAAAATATCAGAATTAGTTTGCCTGATTTAACGCAGCCCATGTAACGTTCAACGGTAACATTAGTGCCGCTAACGTTACTCACTAAGCTGAGCTCTTTTGGTTGTCTTTTTTTAGTGCATGGAATCATGACATATATTCGTTGTTTTAGTGAATATCCTTTCAAAATAAGAAAATACATTCTTCATTACCCTGGAATTGTGTGACAGTCAGAACGAAGCACGTGATTACCAAACCAGCTTTCTGTTTCATTGTCTATAATTAAACCATACGTTTCAATCAAACGACACGTGCAGTTCATGGTTGCATTTATGAAAAACGATTTAAATTATTAACCTTACGATTCACACCAATTGTTTTGCTCCACGTCAGGGATTCATCAGTCAACCACTGTCAATTTAGTGTGTTCTGCTTTCACATTACTAATGCCATGGATGCTTTGACTGAAATAGTCATACATTCAAGCTTTTGATCTTTTGTCTGCTTATTTCCTATTAACATTTTAGATGTCTTAACGATAAGCTCTTCCTGCTACTATTTTGTAATTGGCAAAATGACACATGCAAATAACCTATCTTTTGACTCACAAATACTCTAAAAAGTCCAGTTGACTGAGAAGCTATATTGAAAAGGCTGTATAGTATGTGTTTTTGTCTGGCTATATCAACTGGACTGTGTGTGTGCTTATGCTGGGCTATCCTGAGTGAAGAATGCCAGACATTCTTTGATGTATTGCATTGGATTTGCAAAGGATACCTGGCATAGCGTGTTGCCTAGGTAACTCCTTGAGGGATGAGTCAGTGAAGCAATGTCCAATTTGAAGAAACACGTTTGTAGTCCATGTCTAGCAATACAGTTGAATAAGGTGATTTCCTAGGAACAAGAGGATAAACCTTTATAACACATCGGGCAGCTGTACAATAGATGAAGCTGAATCTCCCTTGGCTTTCACTTAGTTGTGCCACACAGTGGTAGATATCTAGAACAGCATCCTTAACTCTCACTCACTCACGGATAACCTTTGTATGAATTCAAGCATGCTTTTTTAGGACACATGCCTACGAGATGAATGTGCTAGGTCAAGTAAACAGTGGTCCATTGCTATGGTCGGAGGAGTGCTGACATTAAATCAAGCACTTGAGGAGAACTGAATTAATGGACCAACCGTCTGCGCAACATTTCAGTCAGTAACACCCCAGGCTGGTGCCGACAAACGCTGTTTCATAGATAATGGCAAAAACCTACATTTGACTTAGCAGAAGTTGTAGCTATATTTGTTAAGAAAGAAAATTGGGAAGTGTTTGAGTTATAAGATGATAGAGTAGACTGCACTCCTGAGCAAGTTCACCTTTTCTGTCATGGCCTCAATGTATTTTCAGTAAGCTTTTTCTAAATTAAATCATTGATACCAAGGGCATTCATGTCCTGTAAATACCATGATTAGTAGTGCCACGGTTCCATAGTGCAAGCAGCCAGATTGTGTTTAGGTGACATTTTAAGGATTAGGCTCAGGCAGCATAAAGTATTTTCACTAATTGTTTCCCTCAAATACATCTGTGTTATTTTACATTGCGTTTAGTGCCAGATCCACAATCCTAAAATGCACTGTATACTCCCTAATGAAAAATCATAGTTTCAAAAAAGACTTCTCTTTGTATAGCTTTATTATAGTTTTGGTTGGTGCATAGCTCTAGAAATATACGTTTTGGAGTCACTGTATTGGCTGGACAACTTCAGTTATTGGTTGTATAAAAAAGTCAAAAAGGTTTAAGTACTTGGGCCTCTACTCAATAGACAATTATTGAAACAAATTCTGTCTTTTTGTGCTAAATTAACAATCAGTTTACTTTAACGTGTGACTACCATTTGCTCAGTTAAATGCAGAACTATGAAAAACTTGGTTTTGTCTAACCTTCAATAGTGAATTTCTGTTTGTCTTACATTGCTCCACTGACCCAGGAATGTGAATTCTTCACTAGGGCTGTGGTGCTGGAATTGAAACCGTTCCGTATTTTCACAGTATACAGTTCCTTCAGAAAGTGTTCACACCCTTTTACTTATCCACATGTTACAGCCTAAATTTAAAATAGATTAGATAAGGTTTTTGTGTCACTGAGCTACACAATACGCCATCATTTGAAGGTGGACATATTTTTAATTTTTTTTAGATTATTTTAGAAATTTTAATAAATGTAAAGCTGAAATGTCATCAGACTAAGTATTCAACCCCTTTGTTATGGCAAGCCTAAATAAGTTCAGGAGTAGAAATGTGCTTCACAAGTTTCATGGACTCATTCTATTTCCAATAAAAGTGGTTAACATGATTTTTGAATAACTACCCTATCTCTGTACCCTACACATACAATTATCTTGAAGGTCCCTCAATCAAGTAGGGAATTTAAAGAACAGATTCAATCACAAACGCCATGGAGGTTTTCCAATGCCTCGCAAAGAAGGGCACCAATTGGTAGATGTGTCAAAATAAACAAAGTAGACATTTGGCTATGGTGAAGTTATTAATTACACTTTGGATGGTGTATCAATAGACCCAGTCACTATGAAGATGCAGGTGTCCTTCCTAACTCTGTTGCCGGAGAGAAGGAAACCGCTCAGGGATTTCACCATGAGGCCAATGGTGACTTCTAACAGTTCCAGAGTTTAATGGTTGTGATATGAGAACTGATGATGGACCAACAACATTGTAGTTACTCCACAATACTAACCTAAATGACAGTGAAAAACAGGAAGCCTGTACAGAACCTAATATAATATTCCAAATCGGCTTGAAAATCAATGGCAAGACTTAAATGGCTGTCTAGCAATGATCAACAACCAACTTGACAGAGCTTGAAGAATTTTAACAAGAATAATGGGCAATTGTACAATCCAGGTGTGCAACCAAGAAGGACTCGTAGCTGTAATCACTGCCAAAGGTGATTCTAACATTTATTGGCTCAGGGTTGAATACGTATTTGAATGAGATTTCATTTTCAATAAATTAGCTACAATTTCTAAACATGTTTTGACTTTGTCATTATGTGTTTGTGGGGGGGGGGATGATGTCTTAAATATATTTTTTAAAATTCAGGCTGTAATTTCTGAAGGCACTAAGAACTCAAAAATAACCCTTTCTTTTCTTGTAACCTAGCACCATTTCACAGATCAATACAAGTTGTTGCCTCGCATAAAAAAAGTTCTGCATAGCAACGTGTGTTTTGAGGATGAGTCAGAGGATGGTGTCAAAGTGGAGCGTGTCTCCACATCCCTCCCCTCACAACTTAGTACACTATATAGGGTTCAGTTTGTGATGCAGCTCATATATATCCGTCCAGCTCTTTAGCCCTGGGGCCTCTGGCTCTGCCAGAGAGCTTTCCAAGTATAACACTGCCGTGGGTGGAGCGCCTGTCGTTCGGATCCAGTACACATCTCACTCCATCAAAATTAGTAAAAGGTGCTGGCCAAGCTCCTCCTTTTAGTCTCTCAGGATCACTGGACAAGCTCCCCCTTTTAGTCTCCCAGGATCACATATTCCTGCTCTTATTGTGGCTGCTGTGAAAAAGTAATCCATCCAGGTGGTAATAAATAAGGTGTGATGCTTGTTGTCCATCTAGTCTAAGCGGTAATGGGTATGATGCGTGTCAATCAAATGTTATTTGTCACATGCGCCACATACAACAGGTGTAGACCTTACAGTGAAGTGCTTACTTACAAGCCCTTAACCAAAATACCCCCAAAAAAGCAAGAGATAAGAATAAGAAATGATTAAAGAGCAGCAGTAAATAACAATAGCAGGGCTATATACAGGGGGTTACGGTACAGAGTCAATGTGCGGGGGCACCGGTGTCGAGGTAATATGTACATGTAGGTAGAGTTATTAAAGTGACAATGCATATATAATGAGTAGCAGCGTAGAAGGGGAGGGGGGGGTTGCAATATAATCTGACTGAGCATACAAGTATCTGACTGAGCGGTGGTAGGCAGAAGCAGGTGCGTAAACACTCATTCAAACAGCACTTTTGTGCGTTTTGCCAGCAGCTCTTCGTTGTGCGTCAAGCATTGCGCTGTTTTATCACTTCAAGCCTATCAACTCCCGAGATGAGGCTGGTGTAACCGAAGTGAAATGGCTGGCTAGTTAGCGCACGCTAATAGCGTTTCAAAGTCACTCGCTCTGAGCCTGTGGTTGTTTCCCTTGCTCTGCATCGGTAACGCTGTTTCGAGCGTGGCTTTTGTCGTTCTGTTCCTGGTTCGAGCCCAGGGAGGAGCGAGGAGAGGGATGGAAGCTATACTGTTACACTGGCAATACTATAGTGCCTATCACAACATCCAATAGTCAAAGGTTAATGAAATACAAATGGTATAGAGGGAAATAGTCCTATAATAACTACAACCTAAAACTTCTTACCTGGGAATATTGAAGACTCATGTTAAAAGGAACCACCGGCTTTCATGTTCTCATGTTCTGAGCAAGGAACTTAAATGTTAGCTTCCTTACATAGCACATATTACCCTTTTACTTTCTTTTCCAACACTTTGTTTTTGCATTATTTAAACCAAATTGAACATGTTTCATTATCTACTTGAGGCTAAATTGATTTTATTGCCGTATTCATTTTCAATAAATTAGCTACAATTTCTAAACGTATTATATTAAGTTAAAATAAGTGTTCATTCAGTATTGTTGTAATTGTCATTATTACAAATAAATGTAAAAAAAAAACGTCTTTAATCCGTATCTGCTTTTTTGGTCATCCAATAATCGGTATCGGTGTTAAAGTCACAATTGGTCAACCCTCTGTAGTGCCTTGCGGTCGGAGGCAGAGAAGTTGCAATACCAGGCAGTGATGAAACCCATCGGGATGCTCTCGATGGTGCAGCTGTAAAACCTTTTGAGGATCTGAGGACCCATGCCAAATCTTTTCAGTCTCCTGAGGGGGAATAGGTTTTATCGTGCCCTCTTCACGACTGTCTTGGTGTGCTTGGACCATGTTAGTTTGGTGATGTGGACGCCAAGGAACTTGAAGCTCACAACCTGCTCCACTACAGCCCCGTCGATGAGAATAGGGGTGTGCTCGGTCCTCCTTTTCCTGTAGTCAAAAATCATCTCCTTTGTCTTTATCACATTGAGGGAGAGGTTGTTTTCCTTGCACCACATGGTCAGGTCTCTGATCTCCCTACAGGCTGTCTCATAGTTGTCGGTGATCAAGCCTACCACTTGTGTCATCAGCAAACTTAATGATGGTGTTGGAGTTGTGCCTGGCTGTGCAGTCATGAGTTTGCAGGGAGTACAGGAGGGGACTGAGCACACTCCCCTGAGGGGCCCCCCTGTTGAGGATCAGTGTGGCGGATGTGTTGTTACCTACCCTTACCACCTGGGGGCAGCACCATCAGGAAGTCCAAGATCCAGTTGCAGAGGGAGGTGTTTAGTTCCAGGGTCTGTAGCTTATCGATGAGCTTTGAGGGAGAGGTAGAAAATGTCAGTGACGACACTTGCCTGTTGTTCAGCGCATGCTCGGAGGACACGTCCTGGTAATCCATCTGGCCCTGCGGCTTTGTGACTGATGACCTGTTTAAAGCTCTTACTCACATCGGCTGCGGAGAGCGTGATCACAGTCGTCCGGAACAGCTGATGCTCTCATGCATGTTTCAGTGTTACTTGCCTCGACGCGAGCATAGAAGTTATTTAGCTCATCTGGTAGGATCGTGTAATTGGGCAGCTCTCAGCTGTGCTTCCCTTTTGTAGTCTAATAGTTTGCAAGCCCTACCACATCTGACGAGGGTCGGAGCTGGTGTAGTATGATTCGATCCTAGTCCTGTATTGACACTTTGCCTGTGATGGTTCGTCGGAGGGCATAGTGGGATTTCTTACAAGCTTCCGGGTTAGAGTACCACTCCTTGAAAGGGGCAGCTCTACCCTTTAGCTCAGTGCGAATGTTGCCTGTAATCCATGGCTTCTGGTTGGGGGTACAGTTGAAGTCAAAGTTTACATACACTTAGGTTGGAGTCATTGAAACTCGTTTTTCAAACACTCCTCAAATTTCTTGTTAACAAAATATAGTTTTGGCAAGTCTGTTAGGACATCTACTTTGTTCATGACACAAGTAGTTTTTCCAACAATTGTTTACAGACACATTATTTCACTTATAATTCACTGTATCACAATTCCAGTGGGTCAGAAGTTTACATACACTAAGTTGACTGTGCCTTTAAACATCCTGGAAAATTCCTGAAAATTGTCATGGCTTTAGAAGTTTCTGATAGGCTAATTGACATAATTTGAGTCAATTGGAGGTGTACCTGTGGATGTACCTACCTTCAAACTCAGTGCCTCTTTGCTTGACATCATGGGAAAATCAAATGAAATCAGCCAAGACCTCAGAAAAAAAATTGTAGACCACAAGTCTGGTTCATCCTTGAGAGCAATTTCCAAAAGCCTGAAGGTACCACGTTCACAAGTATAAACACCATAGGAACATGCAGCCGTCATACCGCTCAGGAGGGAGACGTGTACCGTCTTCTAGAGATGAACGTACTTTGGTGCAAAAAGTTGCTGGAGGAAACGGGTACAAAAGTATCTATATCCTCAGTAAAACGAGTCCTATATCGACATAACTTGAAAGGCTGCTCAGCAAGGAAGAAGCCACTGCTCCAAAACAGCCATTAAAAAGCCAGACTATGGTTTGCAACTTCACATTTGGACAAAGATTGTACTTTTTGGTGAGATGTCCCCTGGTCTGATGACACAAAAATAGAACTGTTTGGCCGTAATGACCATCGTTATGTTTGGAGGGAAAAGGGGGAGGCTTTCGAGCCGAAGAACAGCATCCCAAACGTGAAGCACGGGGGTGGCAGCATCATGTTGTGGGGGTGCTTTGCTGCAGGAGGGACTGGTGCACTTCACAAAAAAGATTGTGTCATGAGGTAGGAAAATGATGTGGATATATTGAAGCAACATTTCAAGTTAAAGCTTGGTCTCAAATGGTTCTTCCAAATGGACAATGACCCCAAGCATACTTCCAAAGTTTTGGCAAAATGGCTTAAGGACAACAAAGTCAAGGTATTGGGCGTGGCCTTCACAAAGCCCTGACCTCAATCCTATAGAAAATTTGTGGGCAGAACAGAAAAGGCGTGTGTGAGAAAGGAGCCCTTACAAACCTGACTCAGTTACATCTGCCCTGTCAGGTGGAATGGGCCAAAATTCACCCAACTTATTGTGGGAAGCTTGTGGAAGGCTACCCAAAAAGTTTGACCCTAGTTAAACAATTTAAAGGCAAGGCTACCAAATACTACTTGAGTGTCTGTAAAATTTTGACCCACTGAGAATGTGATGAAAATAAATAAAAGCTGAAATCATTTTTTCTCCTATTATTCTGACATGTCACATTCTTAAAATAAAGTGGTGATCCTAACTGACCTAAAACTGAATTTTTACTGGGATTAAATGTCAGGATTTGTGCGAATATGAGTTTAAATGTATTTGGCTAAGGTGTATGTTAACTTCCGACTTCAACTGTTTGTACGTACAGCGTCATCGATGCACTTATTGATGAAGCCAGTGACTGATGTTGTGTACTCAATGCCAAAGGAAGAATCCCTGAATATATTCCAGTCTGTGGTAGCAAAAGAGTCCTGTAGTTTAGTATCTGCTTCATCTTTATGCGTGCCATCCATCCAGGTGGTAGTGGGTATGATGCGTGCCATCCATCCAGGTGGTAGTGGGTATGATGCGTGCCATCCATCCAAGTGGTAGTGGGTATGATGCGTGCCATCCATGCAGGTGGTAGTGGGTATGATGCGTGCCATCCATCCAGGTGGTAGTGGGTATGATGCGTGCCATCCATCCATGTAGTATTGGGTATGATGCGTGCCATCCATCCAGGTGGTAGTGGGTATGATGCGTGCCATCCATCCAGGTGGTAGTGGGTATGATGCGTGCCATCCATCCAGGTGGTAGTGGGTATGATGCGTGCCATCCATCCAGGTGGTAGTGGGTATGATGCGTGCCATCCATCCAGGTGGTAGTGGGTATGATACATTTACTGTTGCTTAATATAAAAAGTCAGGCAGACACACACACACACACACACACACACACACACACACACACACACACACACACACACACACACAGCACTAGACAGGGTATTAAACCATTTTTTAGTTTGTTTTTAGAGCAGTGGGTTATAGTAAAATGATGGGATTAAACACTGGTATGTTGATGTAGGGAAATGGGATGCAAATGGGAAACGCTGTCACAGTGACCTTCTCTAGTCCTGCCTGATGTTCAGGGCCACGTTCAGTATACAAATGTTGCAGATAGTTACACTTCTAGATGTCCTGAATCGAGCTGGCATGATACCTTTATATATCATGAACCTATTTCACATGCTGTTCCAAATTGTTCCCAACGGAATGCTCCTCTGGATAAACGGGGCCATTTAGTTTGACTCGTTTTGCTCTGTCTTCCACACGTCCCTTTTTTTGCAGTGGTTTAATTGCAATAGTAGCACATTGTAATTTCCAAACATTAAAAACAGGTCTCTGTAATAGAAATGTTGGCTATTGTGCTGCTGTGTGCTTATACGATCAACAGGTGGCAGTGCAGTATAAACTATTGGGCTTTCTTTTTTACCCAGTACAGTGTTGAAAAAGCCCACCAACTCTTGACTGGCTATATTGTTTTCATTTTATAAGCACAGTCATGTGGTATTGCTCCATGTTATCCACTCTTATTAAGCACATTAGTATTGCAGTTGTCCTAAGTTCCTGGTGCAGTATGGCTGATAGAAATAGACCTTTCATACCAGTTGACCTTTCAACTCCATTACTGGATATTGCGCTCCAATGACTAGGATTTTACGCCTGAGAGTGATGCAATTAATTGTGTTACTACCAATGAACCAATTTACAGTAGGCCAACATTTGCACAGAAGTTAGGAACTCAAGTTGTTTCTCAACTCTACAGTTTTGTTCAAATTATGTTTTTTTTTATTTAGCGTTTGTCCTTGTGCAACATCAAATCGCTTACCATTCATCATGGTTCATCATGCCACCTGCCCGCTGTGCCAGCCTTGCTGGAGAGAAATGGACCGAGCAGCACACACACCCTGGCTGTTACAGCTTAATTGCTACTGACACTGCCTCTCATCGGGTCCGGCCCTGTGCGAGTACTCCCTAATGGCTGGTTCTAGCTCGTCCTTGTCATTCCCTATTTTCTCTCTCTGTGTTGTGAGTGGATCCACTGTGTTCTATCTGTGAGGCAGCAGAACCTGCTCCTGTGATCCAGTACTGGGTTTAGATACTGCATATACCCCATTACATCATCTCACTGATCTAGTTTGAGGGCCCCCCAAAGGTGATTTTTGTATTTGTTTTAAATGTTGGACTGTCTGGTTAGATGTAAGATGGATTACTTTCTTAGTCTAGGTACAGGTCGTCATTATAAATAAGAAATGGTTGTTAATTGACAGGCTGGCCTCGTTTGAAAGACAATCTGCTGTATTTAGCCTAGCAGTGTGTAGGAAGTACATTATTTGTACTTGGCGTCACTTCTAATATTGGGTCAATGGGAAGGTTTGACCAGGGTTATTGGGGCGGCAGCGTAGCCTAGTGGTTAGAGGGGAAGGTTGCGAGTTCAAACCCCCGAGCTGACAAGGTACAAATCTGTCGTTCTGCCCCTGAACAGGCAGTTAACCCACTGTTCCCAGGCCGTCATTGAAAATAAGAATGTGTTCTTAACTGACTTGCCTGGTTAAATAAAGGTAAACATTTTTAAAAATTAAAATGATTTGTGTTTGGGGTAATGCTTGGGGTAAGCCCTGATAAACATCTCTTTCACTCTCCCTCTTGCTCGCTTTATATTTCTCCTCATCTCTCCCATCCTTCTCTCCCAGCAGTGATGCAGGGCTGAAGACGGCGCTGTCGGACTGGGACTCAGACATGGGCAGCACGGAGCGGCTGAAGGACAGCACGGACACACTGCTCAATGGAAACCGAGGAGACCAAGAGGGGGCCCAGCGCCTCGCACGACGGCTCTACCACCTGGAGGGCTTTCGCCGCTCCGACGTGGCCAAGCACCTGGGAAAGAAGTGAGTGTGTCCTACCCTCTACTGTTACCTAAACCAGGTCGCCTCTACTGTTGTTATCTAACTCAGGTCTCCTCCACTCCTTCTCAGACTCCAAGGAGGAGTGGCCAAGGACCTGGGGTCTGTTGCATAAAACATCTTCACTTAATTTCACCCATTTCTCTTAGTTTCCTTAACTTTAAGTTAGATGCGCAAAACATTTTAAGGTGAATTTCCCCCTTAAATTAAGTGAAAAATGTAAGGGTGCCCACAAGGCCCCTTAACTGCTTTATTCAGTATGGATATCAATGTAAACAGCATTTGTGGAGGTGAATATTGCTTTCATCTGTTCTGCTTACATAAGGAAAACCATCAACCAGCTAGCTACTTAGCTAAACAATGGAAGGTGCACAATCTATGGCTACAAAGTTAGCTGGCGTTTGTTTGTTTACTAGAATAATATCATTGCTTATCTAAAACACAGTTTTTGACAGGGAAATTACTGCTCTTTGCTGAAAATGTTGTGGTGCGGATAGTTATGAATTTCTTTCCATTTGTGATGAGTCAATGAAAGGTCAGCAAACACGATCTCCCAACCCTAGAAATCCCACACATGCAAAAATCCAGTATTTTATTTGCATGCTGGCATCAAAAATAGTCCTGGCTAAACAGCCGCCAATACAGGCTTGGTCTTTGCTTAATTTATGCATTTGTGGTCTCATCACTTTCTAGTTGCGTCGCCAATGCCTCCTTATTTAGCGCACTCCTTTTGACACTAGCTCTATGGGCCCTTGTCAAAAGGAGTGGACTAAACAGGGCATAGGGTGCCATTTGGAATGTAGCTTTGGCCAGGATTTCCTTTGGTTCTAGCGACTCATCCAATTTCCTAATGCTGCGGGTCTGCTTCCCTGCCAGGCCTGAACGTTGCTCTGGGGTGCAGCTGTTCTGCCTCTAGGACCCCAATCCTTTTATACACCCCCTCACTCCAGAAAAATAGCACCTCCTCCTCTCCACCTGCAATAACCGCAGCACACACACCTCTCACAGGCCTGTCAGACAAACACTTCAAAATGCCCCAAAATTTGACACCTCAGTGGTATTGATTACATATCACATTCTATAAATTATTATTTTGTGTCTAGGCTGCACCAGGGTTGATGTGTGTGTGTGGTGACAAGCACTACAAAGAAATAGAATATGCTTGTCCTGTCTCAAGGATTAGATTCTACTACATGACTCGCTACTGACCTCACCAGATGTGAAATACTTAAAGATTCACTACGTTGCAAAATCACGGGCATTAAAGGCTTTCCACTAGATGTTGGAACATTACTACGTGGACTTGCTTACATTCAGCTACAGAAGCATTCGTCTGTTTGGGCACTGTTAGGCGATTAGGCCTGGCTCGCAGTCGGCGTCCCATTTCCTCCCAAAGCGATTCGATGGTGCTCTGTGTAGGACAGTCAAGTTCTTCCACACAGATCGTGACAAACCATTTCTGTACGGACCTCGCTTTTTACACCGGGGCATTGTCACGCTGAAACAGGAAAGGGAGTTCCCCAAACTGTTGCCACAAAGTTGGAAGCACAGAATCTTCTAGAGTGGCATTGTATGCCGTAGTTCCAGGGAAGGGAAATCTGAACGCTAAGGGGCCTAGCCAGAACCATGAAAAACAGCCCCGAACCACTATTCCTCCTCCACCAAACTTTACAGTTGGCTCTATGCATTGGGGCAGGTAGCGTTCTCCTGGCATCCGCCAAACCCAGATTCGTCCGTCAGACTGCCAGATGGTGAAGTGTGATTCATCACTCCAGAGAACGCGTTTCCCCTGCTCCAGAGTCCATTGGCGGCGAGCTTTACACCACTCCAGCCAACGCTTTGCATTGCACATGGTGATCTTAGGCTTGTGTGCGGCTGTTCGGCCATGGAAACCCATTTCATGAAGCTTCCGACAAACCATGCTTGTGCTGATGTTGCTTCCAAAGTTTGGAACTCGATAGTGAGTGTTGCAACTGAGGACAGGCAGTTTTTATGCGCTTCAGCACGGTGCAGTCCCATTTTGTGAGCATGTGTGGCCTATCACGTTGCAGCTGAGCCGTAGTTGCTCTGAGACATTTCCACTTCAAAATAACAGCACTTACAATTGACTGGGACAGCTCTAGCAGGGCAAAAATGACGAATTGACTGATCAGTACTATAGTAGTTTATCTTGCTGTTCATGGCAATTTAAGATTAAGATCACAAGGTCCAATCGAAATTTGACTTCCACCTTGTGGGGGCCTCAGTGCCTTGCACAATGGCAGGCAATGGCATCTAGGATTTGATTCCAGCAACCCTCTGTTTGCCAGCCCATCAGACCCAGGATTCGAACTGGCAGTCCTCCGGTTACTGGCTCACCTCTGTAAGCGCGAGGCTACCGGCTGCCCCAATGTCATATAGCTGCCTCAGTTTAACCATGACATCAACTTGGAGTGCGTTGTTAAAGAAGTTGTCACAAAAAGATCTGACATGTTCAGAGATTCAGCTAATTAGCAATGTGTCAACATGGAACATCCCACTAACACCTCAAAAGGATATGGTTACTAAGTACCTTCACCTCCAAAAGGTACCAAGTACTTTAACACACACTCAGAACACTCTTGGAGCCACCAGCTGTCTCGCACTAGCTACCTTCAAACAAACACCTCCTGTGCTCTTTAGTATGGTTGATTCAGGAGAAGGTGGTCCATGCATAGGCCACCAATGCCTTGAATCCTCTTGACATCTGAGCCACTCATCCTGTCGGTTACGCCCCATTCACCAGCCCCGCGCTTGGACCACTCCCCTCACTTAGAAAGACGAACATGCCTAATGAGACGGGCAATTGGATCGCCACTTACCATTTGATCACATAGTGACTTCCCTTTTTCCGCAGAAACTGGCAAAGAGCAAATTCCTGTCTGCTCCATGGGTATAAATGGGGGGGAGGACCTGGTTGTTCTGCCTCAACCAGCCTTCCTTTGGAATTTCTGCTGCTACTTTCCTACAGAGCTTCACCACCATCCCCCAGAGGCCTCTTGTTCCAAGCTGCTGCGGACGCTGCCCTCACCCCCCCAGTACCTGTGTGGCACTCACCTGATCGACGCCCTCTACCTGGTGTGCGGAGAGAAAGGCCAAAAGAGACTCGGATCTTCTTCCAGAGTTCCTCTCGCTGAAATCGGTCCAGGAGAAGGAGAAGAGTACCAGATGGATATGATGGTTAAGAGAGGCATCTTGGATCAGTGCTGCCACAACCCCTGCAACGTTTTCCACCATAAGTAAATACTGCAACTGAAGCCTCGACGTCACACAGCTTGGCCTGCTTCACTCACTGCCCAACGCTCAGAGACAAAATCACGTGTCTCAAAGATCTGCTTTAAGAATAACAAAAGTTCTGTGAAAAAGAAAAAAAACTGTGACAACAATGTTGCTGGCTAGGTTGTTACTGTCACCGATAGGAGAAAGAAAAGGAGACTATTGCTCTCTTTCTCTTTCTAATAATCAGTGGAATAGTATCCTGGACCCTGATTTTTGTTTTTATTTTGTCATTTCAACTCCTAAGGTAATTTTAAAACTGATCTGGGACCAGGCTAGTGGAAATGAGTAGCATAATAACATCAGACCGGTCTGTTGCGTAATTTGACTGCTGTGCCAGAAGGCTCGGATTGGAAAGTTTTTTTCAAAAAGACAAACTGATGAGAATTGAGGCAAATTAGATAATCACCACCAATTATCATTTTAATTACACTTAGGAAATTGGGCAGAACAAATTAGGCTTATTAGCATATTTTAGTAAGACGTTATGAAATGGTATTGTCAATTGCCATCCTCAGCGACTTTGGGTTCTTTTATGAGCTCTATATAAAACCTATTGCACCAACATACGTATGCCAAATTCTGGAGAGCTACTCCCCAGTACACCCACTACAGTCAGTCAAACAGCCTGCTAACACCAGCCGCAAATCTGTGCAGCATGGGTGACGAGGCCTTCGCACATGTCCCCTCAGCTCTTCAACACTCAACCTTCACACGTGTCCCCTCAGCTCTTCAACACTCAACCTGCACACGTGTCCCCTCAGCTCTTCAACACTCAACCTGCACACGTGTCCCCTCAGCTCTTCAACACTCAACCTGCACACGTGTCCCCTCAGCTCTTCAACACTCAACCTGCACACGTGTCCCCTCAGCTCTTCAACACTCAACCTGCACACGTGCTCTTCAACACTCAACCTCCCCTCAGCTCTTCAACACTCAACCTGCACACGTGTCCCCTCAGCTCTTCAACACTCAACCTGCACACGTGTCCCCTCAGCTCTTCAACACTCAAACCTCCCCTCAGCTCTTCAACACTCAACCTGCACGTGTGCTCTTCAACACTCAACCTCCCCTCAGCTCTTCAACAGCTCTTCAACACAACCTGCACACGTGTCAGTCCCCTCAGCTCTTCAACACTCAACCTGCACACGTGTCCCCTCAGCTCTTCAACACTCAACCTGCACACGTGTCCCCTCAGCTCTTCAACACTCAACCTGCACACGTGTCCCCTCAGCTCTTCAACACTCAACCTGCAACCTGCTCTTCAACCCGTCCCCTCAGCTCTTCAACACTCAACCTCCGTGTCCCCTCAGCTCTTCAACACTCAACCTGCACACGTGTCCCCTCAGCTCTTCAACACTCAACCTGCACACGTGTCCCCTCAGCTCTTCAACACTCAAACCTGCTCTTCAACACTCAACCACCACGTGTCCCCTCAGCTCTTCAACACTCAACCTGCACCCGTGTCCCCTCAGCTCTTCAACACTCAACCTGCACACGTGTCCCCTCAGCTCTTCAACACTCAACCTGCACACGTGTCCCCTCAGCTCTTCAACACTCAACCTGCACCCGTGTCCCCTCAGCTCTTCAACACTCAACCTGCACACGTGTCCCCTCAGCTCTTCAACACTCAACCTGCACACGTGTCCCCTCAGCTCTTCAACACTCAACCTGCACACGTGTCCCCTCAGCTCTTCAACACTCAACCTGCACACGTGTCCCCTCAGCTCTTCAACACTCAACCTTCACACGTGTCCCCTCAGCTCTTCAACACTCAACCTTCACACGTGTCCCCTCAGCTCTTCAACACTCAACCTTCACACGTGTCCCCTCAGCTCTTCAACACTCAACCTTCACACGTGTCCCCTCAGCTCTTCAACACAACCTTCACGTGTCCCCTCAGCCTTCAACACACCTTGTCCCCTCAGCTCTTCAACACTCAACCTTCACACGTGTCCCCTCAGCTCTTCAACACTCAACCTTCACACGTGTCCCCTCAGCTCTTCAACACTCAACCTTCACACGTGTCCCCTCAGCTCTGGAACACTCAACCTGCACATGTCAAGGAGGCAGCTTCAATTTCCTAATTTAAAAACAACTGAAGACTGACCTATTCCAGCTAACTTTGGTTTGATTGCTTAATCTGCTTAGTCTGTCTTTGACATCAAAATATAACCTAATGCATAGTTTTTTTTCTTTCTACTTTTTGTTGTTTTTACCTGTTTTCCGGTGTGCGGTGAGGGTGGAGAATATACTCTACAGATTATTATTAGTATTCATTGGAATAACCCCAAAATGAACTGGCTGTCAGATGCACACAGATTTTTAAGGAGAGTCTCTGATCAAATACAGTGGTCTGTGTCGCCAAGGAAACCAACTCCTACATTGCTTTGTCCTTTATTCTGACTTCCCAGATACAGCTGTAGTGGCCAGTAATATTTGGTGTGTGTGTGTGTATATATATATACACAGTATATAAGTTACTATAAATACTTAACATGCGACTTGTAATTAGCCTATTAGAATGTTTTTCTGATTCCATAAAGATAATAAAAAATATACAAGCAAGCATTAGGCAATGAGTTGATGTTGACTAGCAAGAATTTGTCTGAGAATTGTCTATATCAAAGGCAGAAATTGTATTCAAATTGTGCAATGAATGGATTCACATACAAGGCGTAACGCTTAATTTACAAAGCATAATTCTAGGTGTATAGATCCTGAACTTGGAAGACAAAGCATGAACAAAGAGATTTGATCATATAACCTTCATCTGTGGACTGGGTACAGGATAAGAGAGAACAAAGGCATTTAATTCTGAAGGTGTCACCTTTCAACATAAAACCAAGACAGAATTCCTAAGACAAAAACCCTTTGCGTAATAGTAAATCAGAGTTCACCCTGTGCAGATGCAAGTTACCACCGAGATCATGCATCCATGGATAACAACAGTTATCTAGAGTAAACAAGTTTCAGATACCATACATGATGGATACTATAGAATTATTCTGTCCACTGAATACTTTAACAGATATGCATTTTGGCTAGTCCTTGGGCATTGTCTTTTGATCCTGGACCATTTGCCATGTAACTCCAGGTGTCAGAGCACATAAATTAGGGCCAAGCCGATAAAGCCCAGATAAAACCCAAGCTAGAGCCCCAGCCCCAGCTAGAGCCCCAGCTAGAGCCCTAGGTAGAGCCCTAGGTAGAGCTAGAAGAAAGTGGAGTTGTACTTGTCCTCTACAGTACATCATTTGTTGATTGAAACTGGAACAGGGTTGTTTTCTCTGTGGGCGTTCATAGAAACGCAAGTGTATTTTCCCCTTCTAAATAACAATGAATCTAACGCTGTGTAGAAGTCAAGGCCTGCTGTGTTTTAGGTATGAAAGTGATGTGCTCTGTACACGGCTCTGTACACGGCTCTGTACAAACCAGTGAGAGCCTGAGATCCTTGACCCTTTCAGGGTAGTGTGTGGGGAGTTTTGAATCCTCGTGGCAAGGCAACAGTTACCTATAAACTATTTACTTGTGAGTTTTGTTACTGGCAATTGTGGTCTTTGGTGTGTATCTAAACACCATCATCTTTCTTTCTTACAGCAATGACTTCAGCAAGATGGTTGCTGAAGAGTACCTTACATTTTTTGAATTTACAGGGATGACATTGGACCAATCTCTCAGGTAACCATTTATCACTATTGTAGCCATTCGACACATTTAGTTCAAGCATGAAGGCAACAAAGGCATTTCTCAAAAAATAGAGGTTTAATGCCTGCCACCCCGGTAATCCAAATAAATTACATCTTGATTTGACCAGTGTTTTGTTTTTCCTCAAGAGACCCAGGGTCCTCTTCGAGCCCTGATATTGATGTATGCACTTCATTTCATCTGACTTGCTGCTTCTGTGTCCTCAGATCTTTCTTGAAAGCTTTTGCACTAATAGGCGAAACCCAGGAGAGAGAAAGGGTTTTGATCCACTTTTCCAATAGGTACTATCAGTGTAACCCCACCGTCATCTCCTCACAAGGTACTTGTTAACTTCTTTGTGTCTATGCTACATGACTTGACAAGTGTTTTGAGTGATTAAACAAGATTGAATGACTGGCAATATGAAAAGTGCTTACCCAATGGCTGACATACCAAAGAGTTTGTCATATCTCAGTGTGTGCTGAAGGGTTACTATTTACTGTGTTAGTTCCACTAGTTATATACTGGGTGGCGCCAGCCCTGAATGCTGATTGACTGACAGCCATGGTATATGAGACTGTATACCATGGCTATTGGCAAAATATCTATATTTTTTTACTGCTCTAATTACGTTGGTAACCAGTTTATAATAGCATTAAGGCACCTCGGGGGTTTGTGTGATATACGCTTTGCGTCGTGCATAAGAACAGCCCCCTTAGCCGTGGTATATTGGCCATATTCCACTCCCCCTCGTTCTTCATTGCTTGATTATATCGTGTAGCTTCATTGGCTCAGTAGTCGTATTAGACTAGTCTTTCTAACAATGTCCATTTCAATGGAATCAAATGCATTGGTTTTTACCTTCAAATGCAATCTACAGTACTCCCCCAATACCAGTGTCATGTCTTCCATAGCAACAGTCTTAGTAACAACAAGCCTCTGACCAGTATGGGTAAAAGCTAAAACGGTCCTCTCGTTGCCATGGAAGTGATGTTACACCACTATGTAGAAATGGATGAAGTGATCTTCATTGG